>NW_027274221.1:0-121686 GCF_030028105.1 Mobula birostris | reverse complement strand
CCTCATTCCTGTACGCACCCTGGTCACCATACACCTCATTCCTGTACGCCCCCTGGTCACCATACACCTCATTCCTGTCCGCCCTCTGGTCACCATATACCTCATTCCTGTATGCCCTCTGGTCACCATATACCTCATTCCTGTACGCCCTCTCGTCACCATATCCATCATTCCTGTACGCCCTCTGCTCACCATATACCTCACTCCTGTACGCCCTCTCTTCACCATATCCCTCATTCCTGTACGCCCTCTGCTCACCATATACCTCACTCCTATACGCCCTCTGTTCACCATATAACACATTCCTGTACGCCCTCTGGTCACCATATCCCACACTCCTGTACGCCCTCTGGTAACCAGATACCTCATTCCTGTATGCCCTCTGTTCACCATATACCTCACTCTCGTACACCCTCTGCTCACCATATACCTCACTCCTGTACGCCCTCTGGTCAGCATATAACTCACTACTGTACGCCCTCTAGTCACCATATCCCTCGTTCCTGTACTCCCTCTGGTCACCATATTCCTCATTCCTGTACGTCTCCTGGTCACCATATCCCTCACTTCCTGTACGCCCTCTGGTCATCATATAACTCACTACTGTACGCCCTCTAGTCACCATATCCCTCGTTCCTGTATGCCCTCTGATCACCATATACCTCACTCCTGTACGCCCTCTGGTCACCATACACCCTCATTCTTGTATGCCCTCTGGTCACCATATACCTCACTCCTGTACGCCCTCTGGTCAACATACACCTCATTCCTGTATGCCCTCTGGTCACCATATACCTCATTCCTGTACGCCCTCTGGTCACGATATCCCTCATTCCTGTACGCCATCTGGTCACCATATCCCTCACTCCTGTACGCCCCTCTGGTCACCATACACCTCATTCCTGTACACCCCCTGGTCACCATACACCTTATTCCTGTCCGCCCTCTGGTCACCATATACCTCATTCCTGTACGCCCTCTGGTCGCCATATCCCTCACTCCTGTGCGCCCTGTGGTCACCATATACCTGTACGCCCTCTGGTCACCATATCCCTCATTCCTGTACGCCCTCTGGTCACCATATCCCTCATTCCTGTATGCCCTCTGGTCACCATATACCTGTACGCCCTCTGGTCACCATATCCCTCAGTCCTGTACGCTCTCTAGTCACCATATCCTTCACTCCTGTATGCACTCTGCTCATTATATACCTCCTCTACGGCCTCTGGTCATCATATCCCTCATTCCTGTATGCCCTCTGGTAACCATATCCCTCATTCCTGTATGCCCTCTGGTCACGATATCCCTCATTCCTGTACGTCTCCTGGTCACCATATCCCTCACTCCTGTACGCCCTCTGAAGTCATCATATAACTCACTACTGTACGTCCTCTAGTCACCATATCCCTCGTTCCTGTACTCCTCTGGTCAACATACAGCTCATTCCTGTATGCCCTCTGATCACCATATACCTCACTCCTGTACGCCCTCTGGTCACCATACACCCTCATTCTTGTATGCCCTCTGGTCACCATATACCTCACTCCTGTACGCCTTCTGGTCAACATACACCTCATTCCTGTATGCCCTCTGGTCACCATATACCTCATTCCTGTACGCCCTCTGGTCACCATATACCTGTACTCCCACTGGTCACCATATACCTCTATGCCCTCTGGTCACCATATACCTGTACGCCCTCTGCTCACCATATCCCTCATTCCTGTACGCCCTCTGGTCACCATATCCCTCATTCCTGTACGCCATCTGGTCACCATATCCCTCACTCCTGTACGCCCTCTGGTCACCATACACCTCATTCCTGTACACCCCCTGGTCACCATACTCCTCATTCCTGTCCGCCCTCTCGTCACCATATACCTCATTCCTGTACGCCCTCTGGTCGCCATATCCCTCACTCCTGTGTGCCCTGTAGTCACCATATACCTGTACGCCCTCTGGTCAACATATACCTGTACGCCCTCTGGTCACCATATCCCTCATTCCTGTACGCCCTCTGGTCACCATATACCTCATTCCTGTACGCCCTCTCGTCACCATATCTCTCGTTCCTGTACGCCCTCTGCTCACCATATACCTCACTCCTGTACGCCCTCTCTCGTCACCATATCCCTCATTCCTGTATGCTCTCTGGTCAACATATACCTGAACGCCCTCTGGTCACCATATACCTCACTCCGGTACGCCATCTGGTCACCATATACCTGTACGCCCTCTGGTCACCATATCCCTCAGTCCTGTACGCCCTCTGGTCACCATATCCTTCACTCCTGTATGCACTCTGCTCATTATATCCCTCCTGTACGCCCTCTGGTCACCATATCCTCATTCCTGTACGGCCTCTGGTCATCATATCCCTCATTCCTGTATGCCCTCTGGTAACCATATCCCTCATTCCTGTATGCCCTCTGGTCACGATATCCCTCATACCTGTACGCCCTCTGGTCACCATATACCTCATTCCTGTACGCCCTCTGGTCACCATATCCCTCACTCCTGTACGCCCTCTGGTCACCATATACATCACTCCTCTACGCCCTCTGGTCAGCATACACCTCATTCCTGTATGCCCTCTGGTCACCATATACCTCATTCCTGTACGCCCTGTGGTCACCATATACCTGTACGCCCACTGGTCACCATATATCTGTATGCCCTCTGGTCACCATATACCTGTACGCCCCCTGGTCACCATATTCCTCACTCCAGGACGCCCTCTGGTCACCATATCCCTCATTCCTGTACGCCCTCTAGTCACCATATACCACGTTCCTATACACCCTCTGCTCACCATATACCTCATTCCTGTACGCCCCCAGGTCACCATATACCTCACTCCTGTACGCCCTGTTGTCATGATGTACGTCACTCCTGTACGCCCTCTGGTCACCATATCCCTCACTCCTGTACGCCCTATGGTCACCAGATACTCAACTCCTGTACGCCTTCTGGTCACCATATACCTCATTCCTGCACGCCCTCTGGTCACCATGTCCCTCATTCCTGTACGCCCTCTGGTCACCATGTACTTCATTCCTGTACGCCCTCTGGTCACCATATTCTTCATTCCTGTACACCCTCTGGTCACCATATCCCTCATTCCTGTACGCCCTCTGGCCACCATATACCTCAGTCCTGTACGCCCTCTGGTCAGCATACACCTCACTCCTGTATGCCCTCTGGTCAACATATACCTCACTCCTGTACGCCCTCTGGTCACCATACACCTCATTCCTGTATGCCCTCTGGTCACCATATACCTCATTCTTGTACGCCCTCTGGTCACCATATACCTGTACACCCTCTGGTCACCATATCCCTCACTCCTGTACGCCCTCTCGTCACCATATACCTCATTCCTGTACGCCCTCTGGTCACCATATCTCTCACTCCTGTACGCCCTCTGGTCATCATATAACTCACTACTGCATGCCCTCTGGTCACCATACACCTCATTCCTGTACACCCCCTGGTCACCATACTCCTCATTCCTGTCCGCCCTCTCGTCACCATATACCTCATTCCTGTACGCCCTCTGGTCGCCATATCCCCTCACTCCTGTGTGCCCTGTAGTCACCATATACCCTGTACGCCCTCTGGTCAACATATACCTGTACGCCCTCTGATCACCATATCCCTCATTCCTGTACGCCCTTCTTGTCACCATATACCTCATTCCTGTACGCCCTCTCGTCACCATATACCTCGTTCCTGTACGCCCTCTGCACTCACCATATACCTCACTCCTGTACGCCTCTCTCGTCACCATATCCCTCATTCCTGTATGCTCTCTGGTCAACATATACCTGAACGCCCCTCTGGTAACCATATACCTCACTCCGGTACGCCATCTGGTCACCATATACCTGTACGCCCTCTGGTCACCATATCCCTCAGTCCTGTACGCCCTCTGGTCACCATATCCTTCACTCCTGTATGCACTCTGCTCATTATATCCCTCC
Organism: Mobula birostris; assembly: GCF_030028105.1. Classification (NCBI taxonomy): domain Eukaryota; kingdom Metazoa; phylum Chordata; class Chondrichthyes; order Myliobatiformes; family Myliobatidae; genus Mobula; species Mobula birostris. The sequence continues at coordinate 117,703 of NW_027274221.1, read as the reverse complement.
TGTACGCCCTCTGGTCACCATATCCCTCATTCCTGTACGGCCTCTGGTCACCATATCCCTCATTCCTGTACGCCCTCTGGTCACCATATCTAACATTCCTGTACGCCATCTGGTCACCATATCCCTCACTTCCTGTACGCCCTCTGGTCACCATATCCCTCATTCCTGTACGCCCCTGGTCACCATATTCCTCACTCCAGGACGCCCTCTGGTCACCATATCCCTCATTCCTGTACGCCCTCTAGTCACCATATACCACATTCCTATCCACCCTCTGGTCACCATATACCTCATTCCTGTACGCCCCCAGGTCACCATATACCTCACTCCTGTACGCCCTGTTGTCATGATGTACGTCACTCCTGTACGCCCTCTGGTCACCATATCCCTCACTCCTGTACGCCCTATGGTCACCAGATACTCAACTCCTGTACGCCTTCTGGTCACCATATACCTCATTCCTGCACGCCCTCTGGTCACCATGTCCCTCATTCCTGTACGCCCTCTGGTCACCATGTACTTCATTCCTGTATGCCCTCTGGTCACCATATTCTTCATTCCTGTACACCCTCTGGTCACCATATCCCTCATTCCTGTACGCCCTCTGGCCACCATATACCTCAGTCCTGTACGCCCTCTGGTCAGCATACACCTCACTCCTGTATGCCCTCTGGTCAACATATACCTCACTCCTGTACGCCCTCTGGTCACCATACACCTCATTCCTGTATGCCCTCTGGTCACCATATACCTCATTCTTGTACGCCCTCTGGTCACCATATACCTGTACACCCTCTGGTCACCATATCCCTCACTCCTGTACGCCCTCTTCGTCACCATATACCTCATTCCTGTACGCCCTCTGGTCACCATATCTCTCACTCCTGTACGCCCTCTGGTCATCATATAACTCACTACTGCATGCCCTCTGCTCACCATATACCTCATTCCAGTACGCCCCCTGGTCAGCAGATACCTCATTCCAGTATGCCCTCTGGTCACCATATACCTCATTCCTGTACGCCCTCTGGTCACCATATCCCTCACTCCTGTACGCCTTCTTGTCACCATATCCGTCATTCCTGTACTCCCTCTGGTCACCATATCCCTCACTCCTGTACGCCCTCTGGTCACCATATCCGTCATTCCTGTACGCCCTCTGGTCACCATATCTCTCATTCCTGTACGCCCTCTGGTCACCATATCCCTCACTCCTGTACGCCCTTTGTTCACCATACACCTCATTCCTGTATTCCCTCAGGTCACCATACACCTCACTCTCATGCGCCCTCTGGTAACCATATACCTCACTCTCGTACGCCCTCTGGTCACCATATACCTCACTCCTGTACGTCCCCTGGTAACCATATCCCTCACTCCTGTACGCCCTCTGGTCACCATACACCTCATTCCTGTACGCCCCCTGGTCACCATACACCTCATTCCTGTCCGCCCTCTGGTCACCATATACCTCATTCCTGTACGCCCTCCGGTCACCATATACCTCACTCCTGTGCGCCCTGTGGTCACCATATCTCTCATTCCTGTACGCTGTCTGGTCACAATATCCCTCATTCCTGTACGCCCTCTGGTCACCATATCCCTCATTCCTGTACGCACTCTGGTCACCATATACCTTATTCCTGTACGCCCTCTCGTCACCATATCCATCATTCCTGTACGCCCTCTGCTCACCATATACCTCAATCCTGTACGCCCTCTCTTCACCATATCCCTCATTCCTGTACGCCCCCTGGTCACCATATTCCTCACTCCAGGACGCCCTCTGGTCACCATATCCTCATTCCTGTACGCCGCTCTAGTCACCATATACCACATTCCTATGCACCCTCTGATCACCATATACCTCATTCCTGTACGCCCCCAGGGTCACCATATACCTCACTCCTGTACGCCCCGTTGTCATGATGTACCTCACTCCTGTACGCCCTCTGGTCACCATATCCCTCACTCCTGTACGCCCTCTGGTCACCATATCCCTCACTCCTGTACGACCTATGGTCACCAGATACTCAACTCCTGTACACCTTCTGGTCACCATATACCTCATTCCTGCACGCCCTCTGGTCACCATGTCCCTCATTCCTGTACGCCCTCTGCTCACCATATACCTCACTCCTGTACGCCCTCTCGTCACCATATCCCTCATTCCTGTATGCTCTCTGGTCAACATATACCTGAACGCCCTCTGGTAACCATATACCTCACTCCGGTACGCCATCTGGTCACCATATACCTGTACGCCCTCTGGTCACCATATCCCTCAGTCCTGTACGCCCTCTGGTCACCATATCCTTCACTCCTGTATGCACTCTGCTCATTATATCCCTCCTGTACGCCCTCTGGTCACCATATCCCTCATTCCTGTACGGCCTCTGGTCACCATATCCCTCATTCCTGTACGCCCTCTGGTCACCATATCTAACATTCCTGTACGCCATCTGGTCACCATATCCCTCACTCCTGTACGCCCTCTGGTCACCATATCCCTCATTCCTGTACGCCCCCTGGTCACCATATTCCTCACTCCAGGACGCCCTCTGGTCACCATATCCCTCATTCCTGTACGCCCTCTAGTCACCATATACCACATTCCTATACACCCTCTGGTCACCATATACCTCATTCCTGTACGCCCCCAGGTCACCATATACCTCACTCCTGTACGCCCTGTTGTCATGATGTACGTCACTCCTGTACGCCCCTCTGGTCACCATATCCCTCACTCCTGTACGCCCTATGGTCACCAGATACTCAACTCCTGTACGCCTTCTGGTCACCATATACCTCATTCCTGCACGCCCTCTGGTCACCATGTCCCTCATTCCTGTACGCCCTCTGGTCACCATGTACTTCATTCCTGTATGCCCTCTGGTCACCATATTCTTCATTCCTGTACACCCTCTGGTCACCATATCCCTCATTCCTGTACGCCCTCTGGCCACCATATACCTCAGTCCTGTACGCCCTCTGGTCAGCATACACCTCACTCCTGTATGCCCTCTGGTCAACATATACCTCACTCCTGTACGCCCTCTGGTCACCATACACCTCATTCCTGTATGCCCTCTGGTCACCATATACCTCATTCTTGTACGCCCTCTGGTCACCATATACCTGTACACCCTCTGGTCACCATATCCCTCACTCCTGTACGCCCTCTCGTCACCATATACCTCATTCCTGTACGCCCTCTGGTCACCATATCTCTCACTCCCTGTACCGCCCTCTGGTCATCATATAACTCACTACTGCATGCCCTCTGCTCACCATATACCTCATTCCAGTACGCCCCCTGGTCAGCAGATACCTCATTCCAGTATGCCCTCTGGTCACCATATACCTCATTCCTGTACGCCCTCTGGTCACCATATCCCTCACTCCTGTACGCCTTCTTGTCACCATATCCGTCATTCCTGTACTCCCCTCTGGTCACCATATCCCTCACTCCTGTACGCCCTCTGGTCACCATATCCGTCATTCCTGTACGCCCTCTGGTCACCATATCTCTCATTCCTGTACGCCCTCTGGTCACCATATCCCTCACTCCTGTACGCCCTTTGTTCACCATACACCTCATTCCTGTATTCCCTCAGGTCACCATACACCTCACTCTCATGCGCCCTCTGGTAACCATATACCTCACTCTCGTACGCCCTCTGGTCACCATATACCTCACTCCTGTACGTCCCCTGGTAACCATATCCCTCACTCCTGTACGCCCTCTGGTCACCATACACCTCATTCCTGTACGCCCCCTGGTCACCATACACCTCATTCCTGTCCGCCCTCTGGTCACCATATACCTCATTCCTGTACGCCCTCTGGTCACCATATACCTCACTCCTGTGCGCCCTGTGGTCACCATATCTCTCATTCCTGTACGCTGTCTGGTCACAATATCCCTCATTCCTGTACGCCCTCTGGTCACCATATCCCTCATTCCTGTACGCACTCTGGTCACCATATACCTTATTCCTGTATGCCCTCTCGTCACCATATCCATCATTCCTGTACGCCCTCTGCTCACCATATACCTCAATCCTGTACGCCCTCTCTTCACCATATCCCTCATTCCTGTACGCCCCCTGGTCACCATATTCCTCACTCCAGGACGCCCTCTGGTCACCATATCCCTCATTCCTGTACGCCCTCTAGTCACCATATACCACATTCCTATGCACCCTCTGATCACCATATACCTCATTCCTGTACGCCCCCAGGTCACCATATACCTCACTCCTGTACGCCCCGTTGTCATGATGTACCTCACTCCTGTACGCCCTCTGGTCACCATATCCCTCACTCCTGTACGCCCTCTGGTCACCATATCCCTCACTCCTGTACGACCTATGGTCACCAGATACTCAACTCCTGTACACCTTCTGGTCACCATATACCTCATTCCTGCACGCCCTCTGGTCACCATGTCCCTCATTCCTGTACGCCCCTCTGGTCACCATGTACTTCATTCCTGTACGCCCCTCTGGTCACCATATTCTTCATTCCTGTACGCCCTCTGGTCACCATATCCCTCATTCCTGTACGCCCTCTGGCCACCATATACCTCAGTCCTGTACGCCCTCTGGTCAGCATACACCTCACTCCTGTACGCCCTCTGGTCACCATATACCTCACTCCTGTACGCTCTCTGGTCACCATACACCTCATTCCGGTATGCCCTCTGGTCACCATATACCTCATTCTTCTACGCCCTCTGGTCACCATATACCTGTACACCCTCTGGTCACCATATCCCTCACTCCTGTACGCCCTCTCGTCACCATATACCTCATTCCTGTACGCCCTCTGGTCACCATATCCCTCACTCCTGTACGCCCTCTGGTCATCATATAACTCACTACTGCATGCACTCTAGTCACCATATCCCTCATTCCTGTACTCCCTCTGGTCACCATATCCCTCATTCCTGTACGCCCTTTGGTCACCGTATACAGCACTCCTCTACGCCCTCTGGTCAGCATAGACCTCACTCCTGTATGCCCTCTGGTCACCATATCACTCATTCCTGTGCGTCCTCTGCTCACCATATACCTCATTCCTGTATGCCCTCTGGTCACCATATACCTGTACGCCCTCTGGTCACCATATCCCTCACTCCTGTACGCCCTCTTGTCACCATATCCCTCACTCCTGTACGCCCTCTGGTCACCATATCCCTCATTCCTGTACTCTCTCTGGTCACCATATCCCTCATTCCTGTATGCCCCCTGGTCACCATATAGCTCACTCCTGTACGCACTCTCGTCACCATATACCTCACTCCTGTACGCCCTCTGTTCACCATATAACTCATTCCTGTACGCCCTCTGGTCAGCATATCCCGCAGTCCTGTACGCCCTCTGGTAACCATATACCTCATTCCTGTATGCCCTCAGGTCACCATACATCTCATTCCTGTACGCCCTCTGATCACCATATTCCTGTACGCCCTCTGGTCACCATATCCCGCACTCCTGTACGCCCTCTGGTCATCATATAACTCACTACTGTACGCCCTCTAGTCACCATATCCCTCGTTCCTGTACTCCCTCTGGTCACCATATCCCTCATTCCTGTACGCCCTTTGGTCACTGTATACATCACTCCTCTACGCCCCTCTGGTCAGCATACACCTCACTCCTGTATGCCCTCTGGTCACCATATACCTCACTCCTGTACGCCCTCTGGTCACCATATCCCTCACTCCTGTACGCCATCTGGTCACCATACACCTCATTCCTGTACGCCCCCTGGTCACCATATTCCTCACTCCAGGACGCCCTCTGGTCACCATATCCCTCATTCCTGTACGCCCTCTAGTCACCATATACCACATTCCTATACACCCTCTGGTCACCATATACCTCATTCCTGTACGCCCCCCAGGTCACCATATACCTCACTCCTGTACGCCCCTGTTGTCATGATGTACGTCACTCCTGTACGCCCTCTGGTCACCATATCCCTCACTCCTGTACGCCCTATGGTCACCAGATACTCAACTCCTGTACGCCTTCTGGTCACCATATACCTCATTCCTGCACGCCCTCTGGTCACCATGTCCCTCATTCCTGTACGCCCTCTGGTCACCATGTACTTCATTCCTGTACGCCCTCTGGTCACCATATTCTTCATTCCTGTACACCCTCTGGTCACCATATCCCTCATTCCTGTACGCCCTCTGGCCACCATATACCTCAGTCCTGTACGCCCTCTGGTCAGCATACACCTCACTCCTGTATGCCCTCTGGTCAACATATACCTCACTCCTGTACGCCCTCTGGTCACCATACACCTCATTCCTGTATGCCCTCTGGTCACCATATACCTCATTCTTGTACGGCCTCTGGTCACCATATACCTGTACACCCTCTGGTCACCATATCCCTCACTCCTGTACGCCCTCTCGTCACCATATACCTCATTCCTGTACGCCCTCTGGTCACCATATCTCTCACTCCTGTACGCCCTCTGGTCATCATATAACTCACTACTGCATGCCCTCTGCTCACCATATACCTCATTCCAGTACGCCCCCTGGTCAGCAGATACCTCATTCCAGTATGCCCTCTGGTCACCATATACCTCATTCCTGTACGCCCTCTGGTCACCATATCCCTCACTCCTGTACGCCTTCTTGTCACCATATCCGTCATTCCTGTACTCCCTCTGGTCACCATATCCCTCACTCCTGTACGCCCTCTGGTCACCATATCCGTCATTCCTGTACGCCCTCTGGTCACCATATCTCTCATTCCTGTACGCCCTCTGGTCACCATATCCCTCACTCCTGTACGCCCTTTGTTCACCATACACCTCATTCCTGTATTCCCTCAGGTCACCATACACCTCACTCTCATGCGCCCTCTGGTAACCATATACCTCACTCTCGTACGCCCTCTGGTCACCATATACCTCACTCTTGTACGTCCCCTGGTAACCATATCCCTCACTCCTGTACGCCCTCTGGTCACCATACACCTCATTCCTGTACGCCCCCTGGTCACCATACACCTCATTCCTGTCCGCCCTCTGGTCACCATATACCTCATTCCTGTACGCCCTCTGGTCACCATATACCTCACTCCTGTGCGCCCTGTGGTCACCATATCTCTCATTCCTGTACGCTGTCTGGTCACAATATCCCTCATTCCTGTACGCCCTCTGGTCACCATATCCCTCATTCCTGTACGCACTCTGGTCACCATATACCTTATTCCTGTACGCCCTCTCGTCACCATATCCATCATTCCTGTACGCCCTCTGCTCACCATATACCTCAATCCTGTACGCCCTCTCTTCACCATATCCCTCATTCCTGTACGCCCTCTGCTCACCATATACCTCACTCCTATACGCCCTCTGTTGACCATATAACACATTCCTGTACGCCCTCTGGTCACCATATCCCTCACACCTGTACGCCCTCTGGTCACCATATCCCTCATTCCTGTACGCCCCCTGGTCACCATATTCCTCACTCCAGGACGCCCTCTGGTCACCATATCCCTCATTCCTGTACGCCCTCTAGTCACCATATACCACATTCCTATGCACCCTCTGATCACCATATACCTCATTCCTGTACGCCCCCAGGTCACCATATACCTCACTCCTGTACGCCCTGTTGTCATGATGTACCTCACTCCTGTACGCCCTCTGGTCACCATATCCCTCACTCCTGTACGCCCTCTGGTCACCATATCCCTCACTCCTGTATACCTATGGTCACCAGATACTCAACTCCTGTACACCTTCTGGTCACCATATACCTCATTCCTGCACGCCCTCTGGTCACCATGTCCCTCATTCCTGTACGCCCTCTGGTCACCATGTACTTCATTCCTGTACGCCCTCTGGCCACCATATACCTCAGTCCTGTACGCCCTCTGGTCAGCATACACCTCACTCCTGTACGCCCTCTGGTCACCATATACCTCACTCCTGTACGCTCTCTGGTCACCATACACCTCATTCCTGTATGCCCTCTGGTCACCATATACCTCATTCTTCTACGCCCTCTGGTCACCATATACCTGTACACCCTCTGGTCACCATATCCCTCACTCCTGTACGCCCTCTCGTCACCATATACCTCATTCCTGTACGCCCTCTGGTCACCATATCCCTCACTCCTGTACGCCCTCTGGTCATCATATAACTCACTACTGCATGCACTCTAGTCACCATATCCCTCATTCCTGTACTCCCTCTGGTCACCATATCCCTCATTCCTGTACGCCCTTTGGTCACCGTATACAGCACTCCTCTACGCCCTCTGGTCAGCATAGACCTCACTCCTGTATGCCCTCTGGTCACCATATCACTCATTCCTGTGCGTCCTCTGCTCACCATATACCTCATTCCTGTATGCCCTCTGGTCACCATATACCTGTACGCCCTCTGGTCACCATATCCCTCACTCCTGTACGCCCTCTTGTCACCATATCCCTCACTCCTGTACGCCCTCTGGACACCATATCCCTCATTCCTGTACTCTCTCTGGTCACCATATCCCTCATTCCTGTATGCCCCCTGGTCACCATATAGCTCACTCCTGTATGCACTCTCGTCACCATATACCTCACTCCTGTACGCCCTCTGTTCACCATATAACTCATTCCTGTACGCCCTCTGGTCAGCATATCCCGCAGTCCTGTACGCCCTCTGATAACCATATACCTCATTCCTGTATGCCCTCAGGTCACCATACATCTCATTCCTGTACGCCCTCTGATCACCATATTCCTGTACGCCCTCTGGTTACCATATCCCGCACTCCTGTACGCCCTCTGGTCATCATATAACTCACTACTGTACGCCCTCTAGTCACCATATCCCTCGTTCCTGTACTCCCTCTGGTCACCATATCCCTCATTCCTGTACGCCCTTTGGTCACTGTATACATCACTCCTCTACGCCCTCTGGTCAGCATACACCTCACTCCTGTATGCCCTCTGGTCACCATATACCTCACTCCTGTACGCCCTCTGGTCACCATATCCCTCACTCCTGTACGCCATCTGGTCACCATACACCTCATTCCTGTACGCCCCCTGGTCACCATACACCTCATTCCTGTCTGGCCTCTGGTCACCATATACCTCATTCCTGTACGCCCTCTGGTCACCATATCCCTCACTCCTGTGCGCCCTGTGGTCACCATATCTCTCATTCCTTTACGCCCTCGGGTCACCATATCCTAGACTCCTGTACGCCCTCTGGTAACCAGATACCTCATTCCTGTATGCCCTCTGTTCACCATATACCTCACTCTCGTACGCCCTCTGGTCACCATATACCTCATTCCCTTACGCCCTCTGGTCACCATATTCCTGTACGCCCTCTGGTCACCATATTCCTGTACGCCCTCTGGTCACCATATCCCTCACTCCTATACGCCCTTTGGTCACCAAATCCCTCATTCCCTTACGCCCTCTGGTCACCAAATACCTCACTCCTATACGCCCTCTGGTCACCATATCCCTCATTCCTGTACGCCCTCTGGTCACCATATCCCTCACTCCTGTACGCCATCTGGTCACCATATCCCTCACTCCTGTACGCCCTCTGGTCACCATACACCTCATTCCTGTACGCACCCTGGTCACCATACACCTCATTCCTGTACGCCCCCTGGTCACCATACACCTCATTCCTGTCCGCCCTCTGGTCACCATATACCTCATTCCTGTATGCCCTCTGGTCACCATATACCTCATTCCTGTACGCCCTCTCGTCACCATATCCATCATTCCTGTACGCCCTCTGCTCACCATATACCTCACTCCTGTACGCCCTCTCTTCACCATATCCCTCATTCCTGTACGCCCTCTGCTCACCATATACCTCACTCCTATACGCCCTCTGTTCACCATATAACACATTCCTGTACGCCCTCTGGTCACCATATCCCACACTCCTGTACGCCCTCTGGTAACCAGATACCTCATTCCTGTATGCCCTCTGTTCACCATATACCTCACTCTCGTACACCCTCTGCTCACCATATACCTCACTCCTGTACGCCCTCTGGTCAGCATATAACTCACTACTGTACGCCCTCTAGTCACCATATCCCTCGTTCCTGTACTCCCTCTGGTCACCATATTCCTCATTCCTGTACGTCTCCTGGTCACCATATCCCTCACTCCTGTACGCCCTCTGGTCATCATATAACTCACTACTGTACGCCCTCTAGTCACCATATCCCTCGTTCCTGTATGCCCTCTGATCACCATATACCTCACTCCTGTACGCCCTCTGGTCACCATACACCTCATTCTTGTATGCCCTCTGGTCACCATATACCTCACTCCTGTACGCCCTCTGGTCAACATACACCTCATTCCTGTATGCCCTCTGGTCACCATATACCTCATTCCTGTACGCCCTCTGGTCACGATATCCCTCATTCCTGTACGCCATCTGGTCACCATATCCCTCACTCCTGTACGCCCTCTGGTCACCATACACCTCATTCCTGTACACCCCCTGGTCACCATACACCTTATTCCTGTCCGCCCTCTGGTCACCATATACCTCATTCCTGTACGCCCTCTGGTCGCCATATCCCTCACTCCTGTGCGCCCTGTGGTCACCATATACCTGTACGCCCTCTGGTCACCATATCCCTCATTCCTGTACGCCCTTTGGTCACCATATCCCTCACTCCTGTACGCCCTCTCGTCACCATATACCTCATTCCTGTACGCCCTCTGGTCACCATATCTCTCACTCCTGTACGCCCTCTGGTCATCATATAACTCACTACTGCATGCCCTCTGCTCACCATATACCTCATTCCAGTACGCCCCCTGGTCAGCAGATACCTCATTCCAGTATGCCCTCTGGTCACCATATACCTCATTCCTGTACGCCCTCTGGTCACCATATCCCTCACTCCTGTACGCCTTCTTGTCACCATATCCGTCATTCCTGTACTCCCTCTGGTCACCATATCCCTCACTCCTGTACGCCCTCTGGTCACCATATCCGTCATTCCTGTACGCCCTCTGGTCACCATATCTCTCATTCCTGTACGCCCTCTGGTCACCATATCCCTCACTCCTGTACGCCCTTTGTTCACCATACACCTCATTCCTGTATTCCCTCAGGTCACCATACACCTCACTCTCATGCGCCCTCTGGTAACCATATACCTCACTCTCGTACGCCCTCTGGTCACCATATACCTCACTCTTGTACGTCCCCTGGTAACCATATCCCTCACTCCTGTACGCCCTCTGGTCACCATACACCTCATTCCTGTACGCCCCCTGGTCACCATACACCTCATTCCTGTCCGCCCTCTGGTCACCATATACCTCATTCCTGTACGCCCTCTGGTCACCATATACCTCACTCCTGTGCGCCCTGTGGTCACCATATCTCTCATTCCTGTACGCTGTCTGGTCACAATATCCCTCATTCCTGTACGCCCTCTGGTCACCATATCCCTCATTCCTGTACGCACTCTGGTCACCATATACCTTATTCCTGTACGCCCTCTCGTCACCATATCCATCATTCCTGTACGCCCTCTGCTCACCATATACCTCAATCCTGTACGCCCTCTCTTCACCATATCCCTCATTCCTGTACGCCCTCTGCTCACCATATACCTCACTCCTATACGCCCTCTGTTGACCATATAACACATTCCTGTACGCCCTCTGGTCACCATATCCCTCACTCCTGTACGCCCTCTGGTCACCATATCCCTCATTCCTGTACGCCCCCTGGTCACCATATTCCTCACTCCAGGACGCCCTCTGGTCACCATATCCCTCATTCCTGTACGCCCTCTAGTCACCATATACCACATTCCTATGCACCCTCTGATCACCATATACCTCATTCCTGTACGCCCCCAGGTCACCATATACCTCACTCCTGTACGCCCTGTTGTCATGATGTACCTCACTCCTGTACGCCCTCTGGTCACCATATCCCTCACTCCTGTACGCCCTCTGGTCACCATATCCCTCACTCCTGTATACCTATGGTCACCAGATACTCAACTCCTGTACACCTTCTGGTCACCATATACCTCATTCCTGCACGCCCTCTGGTCACCATGTCCCTCATTCCTGTACGCCCTCTGGTCACCATGTACTTCATTCCTGTACGCCCTCTGGCCACCATATACCTCAGTCCTGTACGCCCTCTGGTCAGCATACACCTCACTCCTGTACGCCCTCTGGTCACCATATACCTCACTCCTGTACGCTCTCTGGTCACCATACACCTCATTCCTGTATGCCCTCTGGTCACCATATACCTCATTCTTCTACGCCCTCTGGTCACCATATACCTGTACACCCTCTGGTCACCATATCCCTCACTCCTGTACGCCCTCTCGTCACCATATACCTCATTCCTGTACGCCCTCTGGTCACCATATCCCTCACTCCTGTACGCCCTCTGGTCATCATATAACTCACTACTGCATGCACTCTAGTCACCATATCCCTCATTCCTGTACTCCCTCTGGTCACCATATCCCTCATTCCTGTACGCCCTTTGGTCACCGTATACAGCACTCCTCTACGCCCTCTGGTCAGCATAGACCTCACTCCTGTATGCCCTCTGGTCACCATATCACTCATTCCTGTGCGTCCTCTGCTCACCATATACCTCATTCCTGTATGCCCTCTGGTCACCATATACCTGTACGCCCTCTGGTCACCATATCCCTCACTCCTGTACGCCCTCTTGTCACCATATCCCTCACTCCTGTACGCCCTCTGGACACCATATCCCTCATTCCTGTACTCTCTCTGGTCACCATATCCCTCATTCCTGTATGCCCCCTGGTCACCATATAGCTCACTCCTGTATGCACTCTCGTCACCATATACCTCACTCCTGTACGCCCTCTGTTCACCATATAACTCATTCCTGTACGCCCTCTGGTCAGCATATCCCGCAGTCCTGTACGCCCTCTGATAACCATATACCTCATTCCTGTATGCCCTCAGGTCACCATACATCTCATTCCTGTACGCCCTCTGATCACCATATTCCTGTACGCCCTCTGGTTACCATATCCCGCACTCCTGTACGCCCTCTGGTCATCATATAACTCACTACTGTACGCCCTCTAGTCACCATATCCCTCGTTCCTGTACTCCCTCTGGTCACCATATCCCTCATTCCTGTACGCCCTTTGGTCACTGTATACATCACTCCTCTACGCCCTCTGGTCAGCATACACCTCACTCCTGTATGCCCTCTGGTCACCATATACCTCACTCCTGTACGCCCTCTGGTCACCATATCCCTCACTCCTGTACGCCATCTGGTCACCATACACCTCATTCCTGTACGCCCCCTGGTCACCATACACCTCATTCCTGTCTGGCCTCTGGTCACCATATACCTCATTCCTGTACGCCCTCTGGTCACCATATCCCTCACTCCTGTGCGCCCTGTGGTCACCATATCTCTCATTCCTTTACGCCCTCGGGTCACCATATCCTAGACTCCTGTACGCCCTCTGGTAACCAGATACCTCATTCCTGTATGCCCTCTGTTCACCATATACCTCACTCTCGTACGCCCTCTGGTCACCATATACCTCATTCCCTTACGCCCTCTGGTCACCATATTCCTGTACGCCCTCTGGTCACCATATTCCTGTACGCCCTCTGGTCACCATATCCCTCACTCCTATACGCCCTTTGGTCACCAAATCCCTCATTCCCTTACGCCCTCTGGTCACCAAATACCTCACTCCTATACGCCCTCTGGTCACCATATCCCTCATTCCTGTACGCCCTCTGGTCACCATATCCCTCACTCCTGTACGCCATCTGGTCACCATATCCCTCACTCCTGTACGCCCTCTGGTCACCATACACCTCATTCCTGTACGCACCCTGGTCACCATACACCTCATTCCTGTACGCCCCCTGGTCACCATACACCTCATTCCTGTCCGCCCTCTGGTCACCATATACCTCATTCCTGTATGCCCTCTGGTCACCATATACCTCATTCCTGTACGCCCTCTCGTCACCATATCCATCATTCCTGTACGCCCTCTGCTCACCATATACCTCACTCCTGTACGCCCTCTCTTCACCATATCCCTCATTCCTGTACGCCCTCTGCTCACCATATACCTCACTCCTATACGCCCTCTGTTCACCATATAACACATTCCTGTACGCCCTCTGGTCACCATATCCCACACTCCTGTACGCCCTCTGGTAACCAGATACCTCATTCCTGTATGCCCTCTGTTCACCATATACCTCACTCTCGTACACCCTCTGCTCACCATATACCTCACTCCTGTACGCCCTCTGGTCAGCATATAACTCACTACTGTACGCCCTCTAGTCACCATATCCCTCGTTCCTGTACTCCCTCTGGTCACCATATTCCTCATTCCTGTACGTCTCCTGGTCACCATATCCCTCACTCCTGTACGCCCTCTGGTCATCATATAACTCACTACTGTACGCCCTCTAGTCACCATATCCCTCGTTCCTGTATGCCCTCTGATCACCATATACCTCACTCCTGTACGCCCTCTGGTCACCATACACCTCATTCTTGTATGCCCTCTGGTCACCATATACCTCACTCCTGTACGCCCTCTGGTCAACATACACCTCATTCCTGTATGCCCTCTGGTCACCATATACCTCATTCCTGTACGCCCTCTGGTCACGATATCCCTCATTCCTGTACGCCATCTGGTCACCATATCCCTCACTCCTGTACGCCCTCTGGTCACCATACACCTCATTCCTGTACACCCCCTGGTCACCATACACCTTATTCCTGTCCGCCCTCTGGTCACCATATACCTCATTCCTGTACGCCCTCTGGTCGCCATATCCCTCACTCCTGTGCGCCCTGTGGTCACCATATACCTGTACGCCCTCTGGTCACCATATCCCTCATTCCTGTACGCCCTTTGGTCACCATATCCCTCATTCCTGTATGCCCTCTGGTCAACATATACCTGTACGCCCTCTGGTCACCATATACCTCACTCCGGTACGCCATCTGGTCACCATATACCTGTACGCCCTCTGGTCACCATATCCCTCAGTCCTGTACGCTCTCTAGTCACCATATCCTTCACTCCTGTATGCACTCTGCTCATTATATACCTCCTCTACGGCCTCTGGTCATCATATCCCTCATTCCTGTATGCCCTCTGGTAACCATATCCCTCATTCCTGTATGCCCTCTGGTCACGATATCCCTCATTCCTGTACGTCTCCTGGTCACCATATCCCTCACTCCTGTACGCCCTCTGGTCATCATATAACTCACTACTGTACGTCCTCTAGTCACCATATCCCTCGTTCCTGTACTCCCTCTGGTCAACATACAGCTCATTCCTGTATGCCCTCTGATCACCATATACCTCACTCCTGTACGCCCTCTGGTCACCATACACCTCATTCTTGTATGCCCTCTGGTCACCATATACCTCACTCCTGTACGCCTTCTGGTCAACATACACCTCATTCCTGTATGCCCTCTGGTCACCATATACCTCATTCCTGTACGCCCTCTGGTCACCATATACCTGTACTCCCACTGGTCACCATATACCTCTATGCCCTCTGGTCACCATATACCTGTACGCCCTCTGCTCACCATATCCCTCATTCCTGTACGCCCTCTGGTCACCATATCCCTCATTCCTGTACGCCATCTGGTCACCATATCCCTCACTCCTGTACGCCCTCTGGTCACCATACACCTCATTCCTGTACACCCCCTGGTCACCATACTCCTCATTCCTGTCCGCCCTCTCGTCACCATATACCTCATTCCTGTACGCCCTCTGGTCGCCATATCCCTCACTCCTGTGTGCCCTGTAGTCACCATATACCTGTACGCCCTCTGGTCAACATATACCTGTACGCCCTCTGGTCACCATATCCCTCATTCCTGTACGCCCTCTGGTCACCATATACCTCATTCCTGTACGCCCTCTCGTCACCATATCTCTCGTTCCTGTACGCCCTCTGCTCACCATATACCTCACTCCTGTACGCCCTCTCGTCACCATATCCCTCATTCCTGTATGCTCTCTGGTCAACATATACCTGAACGCCCTCTGGTCACCATATACCTCACTCCGGTACGCCATCTGGTCACCATATACCTGTACGCCCTCTGGTCACCATATCCCTCAGTCCTGTACGCCCTCTGGTCACCATATCCTTCACTCCTGTATGCACTCTGCTCATTATATCCCTCCTGTACGCCCTCTGGTCACCATATCCCTCATTCCTGTACGGCCTCTGGTCATCATATCCCTCATTCCTGTATGCCCTCTGGTAACCATATCCCTCATTCCTGTATGCCCTCTGGTCACGATATCCCTCATACCTGTACGCCCTCTGGTCACCATATACCTCATTCCTGTACGCCCTCTGGTCACCATATCCCTCACTCCTGTACGCCCTCTGGTCACCATATACATCACTCCTCTACGCCCTCTGGTCAGCATACACCTCATTCCTGTATGCCCTCTGGTCACCATATACCTCATTCCTGTACGCCCTGTGGTCACCATATACCTGTACGCCCACTGGTCACCATATATCTGTATGCCCTCTGGTCACCATATACCTGTACGCCCCCTGGTCACCATATTCCTCACTCCAGGACGCCCTCTGGTCACCATATCCCTCATTCCTGTACGCCCTCTAGTCACCATATACCACGTTCCTATACACCCTCTGCTCACCATATACCTCATTCCTGTACGCCCCCAGGTCACCATATACCTCACTCCTGTACGCCCTGTTGTCATGATGTACGTCACTCCTGTACGCCCTCTGGTCACCATATCCCTCACTCCTGTACGCCCTATGGTCACCAGATACTCAACTCCTGTACGCCTTCTGGTCACCATATACCTCATTCCTGCACGCCCTCTGGTCACCATGTCCCTCATTCCTGTACGCCCTCTGGTCACCATGTACTTCATTCCTGTACACCCTCTGGTCACCATATCCCTCATTCCTGTACGCCCTCTGGCCACCATATACCTCAGTCCTGTACGCCCTCTGGTCAGCATACACCTCACTCCTGTATGCCCTCTGGTCAACATATACCTCACTCCTGTACGCCCTCTGGTCACCATACACCTCATTCCTGTATGCCCTCTGGTCACCATATACCTCATTCTTGTACGCCCTCTGGTCACCATATACCTGTACACCCTCTGGTCACCATATCCCTCACTCCTGTACGCCCTCTCGTCACCATATACCTCATTCCTGTACGCCCTCTGGTCACCATATCTCTCACTCCTGTACGCCCTCTGGTCATCATATAACTCACTACTGCATGCCCTCTGGTCACCATATACCTCATTCCAGTACGCCCCCTGGTCAGCATATACCTCATTCCAGTATGCCCTCTGGTCACCATATACCTCATTCCTGTACGCCCTCTGGTCACCATATCCCTCACTCCTGTACGCCTTCTTGTCACCATATCCGTCATTCCTGTACTCCCTCTGGTCACCATATCCCTCACTCCTGTACGCCCTCTGGTCACCATATCCGTCATTCCTGTACGCCCTCTGGTCACCATATCTCTCATTCCTGTACGCCCTCTGGTCACCATATCCCTCACTCCTGTACGCCCTTTGTTCACCATACACCTCATTCCTGTATTCCCTCAGGTCACCATACACCTCACTCTCATGCGCCCTCTGGTAACCATATACCTCACTCTCGTACGCCCTCTGGTCACCATATACCTCACTCCTGTACGTCCCCTGGTAACCATATCCCTCACTCCTGTACGCCCTCTGGTCACCATACACCTCATTCCTGTACGCCCCCTGGTCACCATACACCTCATTCCTGTCCGCCCTCTGGTCACCATATACCTCATTCCTGTACGCCCTCTGGTCACCATATACCTCACTCCTGTGCGCCCTGTGGTCACCATATCTCTCATTCCTGTACGCTGTCTGGTCACAATATCCCTCATTCCTGTACGCCCTCTGGTCACCATATCCCTCATTCCTGTACGCACTCTGGTCACCATATACCTTATTCCTGTACGCCCTCTCGTCACCATATCCATCATTCCTGTACGCCCTCTGCTCACCATATACCTCAATCCTGTACGCCCTCTCTTCACCATATCCCTCATTCCTGTACGCCCTCTGCTCACCATATACCTCACTCCTATACGCCCTCTGTTGACCATATAACACATTCCTGTACGCCCTCTGGTCACCATATCCCTCACTCCTGTACGCCCTCTGGTCACCATATCCCTCATTCCTGTACGCCCCCTGGTCACCATATTCCTCACTCCAGGACGCCCTCTGGTCACCATATCCCTCATTCCTGTACGCCCTCTAGTCACCATATACCACATTCCTATGCACCCTCTGATCACCATATACCTCATTCCTGTACGCCCCCAGGTCACCATATACCTCACTCCTGTACGCCCTGTTGTCATGATGTACCTCACTCCTGTACGCCCTCTGGTCACCATATCCCTCACTCCTGTACGCCCTCTGGTCACCATATCCCTCACTCCTGTACGACCTATGGTCACCAGATACTCAACTCCTGTACACCTTCTGGTCACCATATACCTCATTCCTGCACGCCCTCTGGTCACCATGTCCCTCATTCCTGTACGCCCTCTGGTCACCATGTACTTCATTCCTGTACGCCCTCTGGTCACCATATTCTTCATTCCTGTACGCCCTCTGGTCACCATATCCCTCATTCCTGTACGCCCTCTGGCCACCATATACCTCAGTCCTGTACGCCCTCTGGTCAGCATACACCTCACTCCTGTACGCCCTCTGGTCACCATATACCTCACTCCTGTACGCTCTCTGGTCACCATACACCTCATTCCTGTATGCCCTCTGGTCACCATATACCTCATTCTTCTACGCCCTCTGGTCACCATATACCTGTACACCCTCTGGTCACCATATCCCTCACTCCTGTACGCCCTCTCGTCACCATATACCTCATTCCTGTACGCCCTCTGGTCACCATATCCCTCACTCCTGTACGCCCTCTGGTCATCATATAACTCACTACTGCATGCACTCTAGTCACCATATCCCTCATTCCTGTACTCCCTCTGGTCACCATATCCCTCATTCCTGTACGCCCTTTGGTCACCGTATACAGCACTCCTCTACGCCCTCTGGTCAGCATAGACCTCACTCCTGTATGCCCTCTGGTCACCATATCACTCATTCCTGTGCGTCCTCTGCTCACCATATACCTCATTCCTGTATGCCCTCTGGTCACCATATACCTGTACGCCCTCTGGTCACCATATCCCTCACTCCTGTACGCCCTCTGGTCACCATATCCCTCATTCCTGTACTCTCTCTGGTCACCATATCCCTCATTCCTGTATGCCCCCTGGTCACCATATAGCTCACTCCTGTACGCACTCTCGTCACCATATACCTCACTCCTGTACGCCCTCTGTTCACCATATAACTCATTCCTGTACGCCCTCTGGTCAGCATATCCCGCAGTCCTGTACGCCCTCTGGTAACCATATACCTCATTCCTGTATGCCCTCAGGTCACCATACATCTCATTCCTGTACGCCCTCTGATCACCATATTCCTGTACGCCCTTTGGTCACCATATCCCGCACTCCTGTACGCCCTCTGGTCATCATATAACTCACTACTGTACGCCCTCTAGTCACCATATCCCTCGTTCCTGTACTCCTTCTGGTCACCATATCCCTCATTCCTGTACGCCCTTTGGTCACTGTATACATCACTCCTCTACGCCCTCTGGTCAGCATACACCTCACTCCTGTATGCCCTCTGGTCACCATATACCTCACTCCTGTACGCCCTCTGGTCACCATATCCCTCACTCCTGTACGCCATCTGGTCACCATACACCTCATTCCTGTACGCCCCCTGGTCACCATATTCCTCACTCCAGGACGCCCTCTGGTCACCATATCCCTCATTCCTGTACGCCCTCTAGTCACCATATACCACATTCCTGTACACCCTCTGGTCACCATATACCTCATTCCTGTACGCCCCCAGGTCACCATATACCTCACTCCTGTACGCCCTGTTGTCATGATGTACGTCACTCCTGTACGCCCTCTGGTCACCATATCCCTCACTCCTGTACGCCCTATGGTCACCAGATACTCAACTCCTGTACGCCTTCTGGTCACCATATACCTCATTCCTGCACGCCCTCTGGTCACCATGTCCCTCATTCCTGTACGCCCTCTGGTCACCATGTACTTCATTCCTGTACGCCCTCTGGTCACCATATTCTTCATTCCTGTACACCCTCTGGTCACCATATCCCTCATTCCTGTACGCCCTCTGGCCACCATATACCTCAGTCCTGTACGCCCTCTGGTCAGCATACACCTCACTCCTGTATGCCCTCTGGTCAACATATACCTCACTCCTGTACGCCCTCTGGTCACCATACACCTCATTCCTGTATGCCCTCTGGTCACCATATACCTCATTCTTGTACGCCCTCTGGTCACCATATACCTGTACGCCCTCTGGTCACCATATCCCTCACTCCTGTACGCCCTCTCGTCACCATATACCTCATTCCTGTACGCCCTCTGGTCACCATATCTCTCACTCCTGTACGCCCTCTGGTCATCATATAACTCACTACTGCATGCCCTCTGCTCACCATATACCTCATTCCAGTACGCCCCCTGGTCAGCAGATACCTCATTCCAGTATGCCCTCTGGTCACCATATACCTCATTCCTGTACGCCCTCTGGTCACCATATCCCTCACTCCTGTACGCCTTCTTGTCACCATATCCGTCATTCCTGTACTCCCTCTGGTCACCATATCCCTCACTCCTGTACGCCCTCTGGTCACCATATCCGTCATTCCTGTACGCCCTCTGGTCACCATATCTCTCATTCCTGTACGCCCTCTGGTCACCATATCCCTCACTCCTGTACGCCCTTTGTTCACCATACACCTCATTCCTGTATTCCCTCAGGTCACCATACACCTCACTCTCATGCGCCCTCTGGTAACCATATACCTCACTCTCGTACGCCCTCTGGTCACCATACACCTCACTCCTGTACGTCCCCTGGTAACCATATCCCTCACTCCTGTACGCCCTCTGGTCACCATACACCTCATTCCTGTACGCCCCCTGGTCACCATACACTTCATTCCTGTCCGCCCTCTGGTCACCATATACCTCATTCCTGTACGCCCTCTGGTCACCATATACCTCACTCCTGTGCGCCCTGTGGTCACCATATCTCTCATTCCTGTACGCTGTCTGGTCACAATATCCCTCATTCCTGTACGCCCTCTGGTCACCATATCCCTCATTCCTGTACGCACTCTGGTCACCATATACCTTATTCCTGTACGCCCTCTCGTCACCATATCCATCATTCCTGTACGCCCTCTGCTCACCATATACCTCAATCCTGTACGCCCTCTCTTCACCATATCCCTCATTCCTGTACGCCCTCTGCTCACCATATACCTCACTCCTATACGCCCTCTGTTGACCATATAACACATTCCTGTACGCCCTCTGGTCACCATATCCCTCACTCCTGTACGCCCTCTGGTCACCATATCCCTCATTCCTGTACGCCCCCTGGTCACCATATTCCTCACTCCAGGACGCCCTCTGGTCACCATATCCCTCATTCCTGTACGCCCTCTAGTCACCATATACCACATTCCTATGCACCCTCTGATCACCATATACCTCATTCCTGTACGCCCCCAGGTCACCATATACCTCACTCCTGTACGCCCTGTTGTCATGATGTACCTCACTCCTGTACGCCCTCTGGTCACCATATCCCTCACTCCTGTACGCCCTCTGGTCACCATATCCCTCACTCCTGTACGACCTATGGTCACCAGATACTCAACTCCTGTACACCTTCTGGTCACCATATACCTCATTCCTGCACGCCCTCTGGTCACCATGTCCCTCATTCCTGTACGCCCTCTGGTCACCATGTACTTCATTCCTGTACGCCCTCTGGTCACCATATTCTTCATTCCTGTACGCCCTCTGGTCACCATATCCCTCATTCCTGTACGCCCTCTGGCCACCATATACCTCAGTCCTGTACGCCCTCTGGTCAGCATACACCTCACTCCTGTACGCCCTCTGGTCACCATATACCTCACTCCTGTACGCTCTCTGGTCACCATACACCTCATTCCTGTATGCCCTCTGGTCACCATATACCTCATTCTTCTACGCCCTCTGGTCACCATATACCTGTACACCCTCTGGTCACCATATCCCTCACTCCTGTACGCCCTCTCGTCACCATATACCTCATTCCTGTACGCCCTCTGGTCACCATATCCCTCACTCCTGTACGCCCTCTGGTCATCATATAACTCACTACTGCATGCACTCTAGTCACCATATCCCTCATTCCTGTACTCCCTCTGGTCACCATATCCCTCATTCCTGTACGCCCTTTGGTCACCGTATACAGCACTCCTCTACGCCCTCTGGTCAGCATAGACCTCACTCCTGTATGCCCTCTGGTCACCATATCACTCATTCCTGTGCGTCCTCTGCTCACCATATACCTCATTCCTGTATGCCCTCTGGTCACCATATACCTGTACGCCCTCTGGTCACCATATCCCTCACTCCTGTACGCCCTCTTGTCACCATATCCCTCACTCCTGTACGCCCTCTGGTCACCATATCCCTCATTCCTGTACTCTCTCTGGTCACCATATCCCTCATTCCTGTATGCCCCCTGGTCACCATATAGCTCACTTCTGTACGCACTCTCGTCACCATATACCTCACTCCTGTACGCCCTCTGTTCACCATATAACTCATTCCTGTACGCCCTCTGGTCAGCATATCCCGCAGTCCTGTACGCCCTCTGGTAACCATATACCTCATTCCTGTATGCCCTCAGGTCACCATACATCTCATTCCTGTACGCCCTCTGATCACCATATTCCTGTACGCCCTCTGGTCACCATATCCCGCACTCCTGTACGCCCTCTGGTCATCATATAACTCACTACTGTACGCCCTCTAGTCACCATATCCCTCGTTCCTGTACTCCCTCTGGTCACCATATCCCTCATTCCTGTACGCCCTTTGGTCACTGTATACATCACTCCTCTACGCCCTCTGGTCAGCATACACCTCACTCCTGTATGCCCTCTGGTCACCATATACCTCACTCCTGTACGCCCTCTGGTCACCATATCCCTCACTCCTGTACGCCATCTGGTCACCATACACCTCATTCCTGTACGCCCCCTGGTCACCATATTCCTCACTCCAGGACGCCCTCTGGTCACCATATCCCTCATTCCTGTACGCCCTCTAGTCACCATATACCACATTCCTATACACCCTCTGGTCACCATATACCTCATTCCTGTACGCCCCCAGGTCACCATATACCTCACTCCTGTACGCCCTGTTGTCATGATGTACGTCACTCCTGTACGCCCTCTGGTCACCATATCCCTCACTCCTGTACGCCCTATGGTCACCAGATACTCAACTCCTGTACGCCTTCTGGTCACCATATACCTCATTCCTGCACGCCCTCTGGTCACCATGTCCCTCATTCCTGTACGCCCTCTGGTCACCATGTACTTCATTCCTGTACGCCCTCTGGTCACCATATTCTTCATTCCTGTACACCCTCTGGTCACCATATCCCTCATTCCTGTACGCCCTCTGGCCACCATATACCTCAGTCCTGTACGCCCTCTGGTCAGCATACACCTCACTCCTGTATGCCCTCTGGTCAACATATACCTCACTCCTGTACGCCCTCTGGTCACCATACACCTCATTCCTGTATGCCCTCTGGTCACCATATACCTCATTCTTGTACGCCCTCTGGTCACCATATACCTGTACACCCTCTGGTCACCATATCCCTCACTCCTGTACGCCCTCTCGTCACCATATACCTCATTCCTGTACGCCCTCTGGTCACCATATCTCTCACTCCTGTACGCCCTCTGGTCATCATATAACTCACTACTGCATGCCCTCTGGTCACCATATACCTCATTCCAGTACGCCCCCTGGTCAGCAGATACCTCATTCCAGTATGCCCTCTGGTCACCATATACCTCATTCCTGTACGCCCTCTGGTCACCATATCCCTCACTCCTGTACGCCTTCTTGTCACCATATCCGTCATTCCTGTACTCCCTCTGGTCACCATATCCCTCACTCCTGTACGCCCTCTGGTCACCATATCCGTCATTCCTGTACGCCCTCTGGTCACCATATCTCTCATTCCTGTACGCCCTCTGGTCACCATATCCCTCACTCCTGTATGCCCTTTGTTCACCATACACCTCATTCCTGTATTCCCTCAGGTCACCATACACCTCACTCTCATGCGCCCTCTGGTAACCATATACCTCACTCTCGTACGCCCTCTGGTCACCATATACCTCACTCCTGTACGTCCCCTGGTAACCATATCCCTCACTCCTGTACGCCCTCTGGTCACCATACACCTCATTCCTGTACGCCCCCTGGTCACCATATACCTCATTCCTGTACGCCCTCTGGTCACCATATACCTCACTCCTGTGCGCCCTGTGGTCACCATATCTCTCATTCCTGTACGCTGTCTGGTCACAATATCCCTCATTCCTGTACGCCCTCTGGTCACCATATCCCTCATTCCTGTACGCACTCTGGTCACCATATACCTTATTCCTGTACGCCCTCTCGTCACCATATCCATCATTCCTGTACGCCCTCTGCTCACCATATACCTCAATCCTGTACGCCCTCTCTTCACCATATCCCTCATTCCTGTACGCCCTCTGCTCACCATATACCTCACTCCTATACGCCCTCTGTTGACCATATAACACATTCCTGTACGCCCTCTGGTCACCATATCCCTCACTCCTGTACGCCCTCTGGTCACCATATACCTGTACACCCTCTGGTCACCATATCCCTCACTCCTGTACGCCCTCTCGTCACCATATACCTCATTCCTGTACGCCCTCTGGTCACCATATCCCTCACTCCTGTACGCCCTCTGGTCATCATATAACTCACTACTGCATGCACTCTAGTCACCATATCCCTCATTCCTGTACTCCCTCTGGTCACCATATCCCTCATTCCTGTACGCCCTTTGGTCACCGTATACAGCACTCCTCTACGCCCTCTGGTCAGCATAGACCTCACTCCTGTATGCCCTCTGGTCACCATATCACTCATTCCTGTGCGTCCTCTGCTCACCATATACCTCATTCCTGTATGCCCTCTGGTCACCATATACCTGTACGCCCTCTGGTCACCATATCCCTCACTCCTGTACGCCCTCTTGTCACCATATCCCTCACTCCTGTACGCCCTCTGGACACCATATCCCTCATTCCTGTACTCTCTCTGGTCACCATATCCCTCATTCCTGTATGCCCCCTGGTCACCATATAGCTCACTCCTGTACGCACTCTCGTCACCATATACCTCACTCCTGTACGCCCTCTGTTCACCATATAACTCATTCCTGTACGCCCTCTGGTCAGCATATCCCGCAGTCCTGTACGCCCTCTGGTAACCATATACCTCATTCCTGTATGCCCTCAGGTCACCATACATCTCATTCCTGTACGCCCTCTGATCACCATATTCCTGTACGCCCTCTGGTCACCATATCCCGCACTCCTGTACGCCCTCTGGTCATCATATAACTCACTACTGTACGCCCTCTAGTCACCATATCCCTCGTTCCTGTACTCCCTCTGGTCACCATATCCCTCATTCCTGTACGCCCTTTGGTCACTGTATACATCACTCCTCTACGCCCTCTGGTCAGCATACACCTCACTCCTGTATGCCCTCTGGTCACCATATACCTCACTCCTGTACGCCCTCTGGTCACCATATCCCTCACTCCTGTACGCCATCTGGTCACCATACACCTCATTCCTGTACGCCCCCTGGTCACCATACACCTCATTCCTGTCTGGCCTCTGGTCACCATATACCTCATTCCTGTACGCCCTCTGGTCACCATATCCCTCACTCCTGTGCGCCCTGTGGTCACCATATCTCTCATTCCTTTACGCCCTCGGGTCACCATATCCTAGACTCCTGTACGCCCTCTGGTAACCAGATACCTCATTCCTGTATGCCCTCTGTTCACCATATACCTCACTCTCGTACGCCCTCTGGTCACCATATACCTCATTCCCTTACGCCCTCTGGTCACCATATTCCTGTACGCCCTCTGGTCACCATATTCCTGTACGCCCTCTGGTCACCATATCCCTCACTCCTATACGCCCTTTGGTCACCAAATCCCTCATTCCCTTACGCCCTCTGGTCACCAAATACCTCACTCCTATACGCCCTCTGGTCACCATATCCCTCATTCCTGTACGCCCTCTGGTCACCATATCCCTCACTCCTGTACGCCATCTGGTCACCATATCCCTCACTCCTGTACGCCCTCTGGTCACCATACACCTCATTCCTGTACGCACCCTGGTCACCATACACCTCATTCCTGTACGCCCCCTGGTCACCATACACCTCATTCCTGTCCGCCCTCTGGTCACCATATACCTCATTCCTGTATGCCCTCTGGTCACCATATACCTCATTCCTGTACGCCCTCTCGTCACCATATCCATCATTCCTGTACGCCCTCTGCTCACCATATACCTCACTCCTGTACGCCCTCTCTTCACCATATCCCTCATTCCTGTACGCCCTCTGCTCACCATATACCTCACTCCTATACGCCCTCTGTTCACCATATAACACATTCCTGTACGCCCTCTGGTCACCATATCCCACACTCCTGTACGCCCTCTGGTAACCAGATACCTCATTCCTGTATGCCCTCTGTTCACCATATACCTCACTCTCGTACACCCTCTGCTCACCATATACCTCACTCCTGTACGCCCTCTGGTCAGCATATAACTCACTACTGTACGCCCTCTTGTCACCATATCCCTCGTTCCTGTACTCCCTCTGGTCACCATATTCCTCATTCCTGTACGTCTCCTGGTCACCATATCCCTCACTCCTGTACGCCCTCTGGTCATCATATAACTCACTACTGTACGCCCTCTAGTCACCATATCCCTCGTTCCTGTATGCCCTCTGATCACCATATACCTCACTCCTGTACGCCCTCTGGTCACCATACACCTCATTCTTGTATGCCCTCTGGTCACCATATACCTCACTCCTGTACGCCCTCTGGTCAACATACACCTCATTCCTGTATGCCCTCTGGTCACCATATACCTCATTCCTGTACGCCCTCTGGTCACGATATCCCTCATTCCTGTACGCCATCTGGTCACCATATCCCTCACTCCTGTACGCCCTCTGGTCACCATACACCTCATTCCTGTACACCCCCTGGTCACCATACACCTTATTCCTGTCCGCCCTCTGGTCACCATATACCTCATTCCTGTACGCCCTCTGGTCGCCATATCCCTCACTCCTGTGCGCCCTGTGGTCACCATATACCTGTACGCCCTCTGGTCACCATATCCCTCATTCCTGTACGCCCTCTGGTCACCATATCCCTCATTCCTGTATGCCCTCTGGTCAACATATACCTGTACGCCCTCTGGTCACCATATACCTCACTCCGGTACGCCATCTGGTCACCATATACCTGTACGCCCTCTGGTCACCATATCCCTCAGTCCTGTACGCTCTCTAGTCACCATATCCTTCACTCCTGTATGCACTCTGCTCATTATATACCTCCTCTACGGCCTCTGGTCATCATATCCCTCATTCCTGTATGCCCTCTGGTAACCATATCCCTCATTCCTGTATGCCCTCTGGTCACGATATCCCTCATTCCTGTACGTCTCCTGGTCACCATATCCCTCACTCCTGTACGCCCTCTGGTCATCATATAACTCACTACTGTACGTCCTCTAGTCACCATATCCCTCGTTCCTGTACTCCCTCTGGTCAACATACAGCTCATTCCTGTATGCCCTCTGATCACCATATACCTCACTCCTGTACGCCCTCTGGTCACCATACACCTCATTCTTGTATGCCCTCTGGTCACCATATACCTCACTCCTGTACGCCTTCTGGTCAACATACACCTCATTCCTGTATGCCCTCTGGTCACCATATACCTCATTCCTGTACGCCCTCTGGTCACCATATACCTGTACTCCCACTGGTCACCATATACCTCTATGCCCTCTGGTCACCATATACCTGTACGCCCTCTGCTCACCATATCCCTCATTCCTGTACGCCCTCTGGTCACCATATCCCTCATTCCTGTACGCCATCTGGTCACCATATCCCTCACTCCTGTACGCCCTCTGGTCACCATACACCTCATTCCTGTACACCCCCTGGTCACCATACTCCTCATTCCTGTCCGCCCTCTCGTCACCATATACCTCATTCCTGTACGCCCTCTGGTCGCCATATCCCTCACTCCTGTGTGCCCTGTAGTCACCATATACCTGTACGCCCTCTGGTCAACATATACCTGTACGCCCTCTGGTCACCATATCCCTCATTCCTGTACGCCCTCTGGTCACCATATACCTCATTCCTGTACGCCCTCTCGTCACCATATCTCTCGTTCCTGTACGCCCTCTGCTCACCATATACCTCACTCCTGTACGCCCTCTCGTCACCATATCCCTCATTCCTGTATGCTCTCTGGTCAACATATACCTGAACGCCCTCTGGTCACCATATACCTCACTCCGGTACGCCATCTGGTCACCATATACCTGTACGCCCTCTGGTCACCATATCCCTCAGTCCTGTACGCCCTCTGGTCACCATATCCTTCACTCCTGTATGCACTCTGCTCATTATATCCCTCCTGTACGCCCTCTGGTCACCATATCCCTCATTCCTGTACGGCCTCTGGTCATCATATCCCTCATTCCTGTATGCCCTCTGGTAACCATATCCCTCATTCCTGTATGCCCTCTGGTCACAATATCCCTCATACCTGTACGCCCTCTGGTCACCATATACCTCATTCCTGTACGCCCTCTGGTCACCATATCCCTCACTCCTGTACGCCCTCTGGTCACCATATACATCACTCCTCTACGCCCTCTGGTCAGCATACACCTCATTCCTGTATGCCCTCTGGTCACCATATACCTCATTCCTGTACGCCCTGTGGTCACCATATACCTGTACGCCCACTGGTCACCATATATCTGTATGCCCTCTGGTCACCATATACCTGTACGCCCTCTGCTCACCATATCCCTCATTCCTGTACGCCCTCTGGTCACCATATCCCTCATTCCTGTACGCCCTCTGGTCACCATATCCCTCATTCCTGTACGCCATCTGGTCACCATATCCCTCACTCCTGTACGCCCTCTGGTCACCATATCCCTCATTCCTGTACGCCCCCTGGTCACCATATTCCTCACTCCAGGACGCCCTCTGGTCACCATATCCCTCATTCCTGTACGCCCTCTAGTCACCATATACCACATTCCTATACACCCTCTGGTCACCATATACCTCATTCCTGTACGCCCCCAGGTCACCATATACCTCACTCCTGTACGCCCTGTTGTCATGATGTACGTCACTCCTGTACGCCCTCTGGTCACCATATCCCTCACTCCTGTACGCCCTATGGTCACCAGATACTCAACTCCTGTACGCCTTCTGGTCACCATATACCTCATTCCTGCACGCCCTCTGGTCACCATGTCCCTCATTCCTGTACGCCCTCTGGTCACCATGTACTTCATTCCTGTACGCCCTCTGGTCACCATATTCTTCATTCCTGTACACCCTCTGGTCACCATATCCCTCATTCCTGTACGCCCTCTGGCCACCATATACCTCAGTCCTGTACGCCCTCTGGTCAGCATACACCTCACTCCTGTATGCCCTCTGGTCAACATATACCTCACTCCTGTACGCCCTCTGGTCACCATACACCTCATTCCTGTATGCCCTCTGGTCACCATATACCTCATTCTTGTACGCCCTCTGGTCACCATATACCTGTACACCCTCTGGTCACCATATCCCTCACTCCTGTACGCCCTCTCGTCACCATATACCTCATTCCTGTACGCCCTCTGGTCACCATATCTCTCACTCCTGTACGCCCTCTGGTCATCATATAACTCACTACTGCATGCCCTCTGGTCACCATATACCTCATTCCAGTACGCCCCCTGGTCAGCATATACCTCATTCCAGTATGCCCTCTGGTCACCATATACCTCATTCCTGTACGCCCTCTGGTCACCATATCCCTCACTCCTGTACGCCTTCTTGTCACCATATCCGTCATTCCTGTACTCCCTCTGGTCACCATATCCCTCACTCCTGTACGCCCTCTGGTCACCATATCCGTCATTCCTGTACGCCCTCTGGTCACCATATCTCTCATTCCTGTACGCCCTCTGGTCACCATATCCCTCACTCCTGTACGCCCTTTGTTCACCATACACCTCATTCCTGTATTCCCTCAGGTCACCATACACCTCACTCTCATGCGCCCTCTGGTAACCATATACCTCACTCTCGTACGCCCTCTGGTCACCATATACCTCACTCCTGTACGTCCCCTGGTAACCATATCCCTCACTCCTGTACGCCCTCTGGTCACCATACACCTCATTCCTGTACGCCCCCTGGTCACCATACACCTCATTCCTGTCCGCCCTCTGGTCACCATATACCTCATTCCTGTACGCCCTCTGGTCACCATATACCTCACTCCTGTGCGCCCTGTGGTCACCATATCTCTCATTCCTGTACGCTGTCTGGTCACAATATCCCTCATTCCTGTACGCCCTCTGGTCACCATATCCCTCATTCCTGTACGCACTCTGGTCACCATATACCTTATTACTGTACGCCCTCTCGTCACCATATCCATCATTCCTGTACGCCCTCTGCTCACCATATACCTCAATCCTGTACGCCCTCTCTTCACCATATCCCTCATTCCTGTACGCCCTCTGCTCACCATATACCTCACTCCTATACGCCCTCTGTTGACCATATAACACATTCCTGTACGCCCTCTGGTCACCATATCCCTCACTCCTGTACGCCCTCTGGTCACCATATCCCTCATTCCTGTACGCCCCCTGGTCACCATATTCCTCACTCCAGGACGCCCTCTGGTCACCATATCCCTCATTCCTGTACGCCCTCTAGTCACCATATACCACATTCCTATGCACCCTCTGATCACCATATACCTCATTCCTGTACGCCCCCAGGTCACCATATACCTCACTCCTGTACGCCCTGTTGTCATGATGTACCTCACTCCTGTACGCCCTCTGGTCACCATATCCCTCACTCCTGTACGCCCTCTGGTCACCATATCCCTCACTCCTGTACGACCTATGGTCACCAGATACTCAACTCCTGTACACCTTCTGGTCACCATATACCTCATTCCTGCACGCCCTCTGGTCACCATGTCCCTCATTCCTGTACGCCCTCTGGTCACCATGTACTTCATTCCTGTACGCCCTCTGGTCACCATATTCTTCATTCCTGTACGCCCTCTGGTCACCATATCCCTCATTCCTGTACGCCCTCTGGCCACCATATACCTCAGTCCTGTACGCCCTCTGGTCAGCATACACCTCACTCCTGTACGCCCTCTGGTCACCATATACCTCACTCCTGTACGCTCTCTGGTCACCATACACCTCATTCCTGTATGCCCTCTGGTCACCATATACCTCATTCTTCTACGCCCTCTGGTCACCATATACCTGTACACCCTCTGGTCACCATATCCCTCACTCCTGTACGCCCTCTCGTCACCATATACCTCATTCCTGTACGCCCTCTGGTCACCATATCCCTCACTCCTGTACGCCCTCTGGTCATCATATAACTCACTACTGCATGCACTCTAGTCACCATATCCCTCATTCCTGTACTCCCTCTGGTCACCATATCCCTCATTCCTGTACGCCCTTTGGTCACCGTATACAGCACTCCTCTACGCCCTCTGGTCAGCATAGACCTCACTCCTGTATGCCCTCTGGTCACCATATCACTCATTCCTGTGCGTCCTCTGCTCACCATATACCTCATTCCTGTATGCCCTCTGGTCACCATATACCTGTACGCCCTCTGGTCACCATATCCCTCACTCCTGTACGCCCTCTTGTCACCATATCCCTCACTCCTGTACGCCCTCTGGTCACCATATCCCTCATTCCTGTACTCTCTCTGGTCACCATATCCCTCATTCCTGTATGCCCCCTGGTCACCATATAGCTCACTCCTGTACGCACTCTCGTCACCATATACCTCACTCCTGTACGCCCTCTGTTCACCATATAACTCATTCCTGTACGCCCTCTGGTCAGCATATCCCGCAGTCCTGTACGCCCTCTGGTAACCATATACCTCATTCCTGTATGCCCTCAGGTCACCATACATCTCATTCCTGTACGCCCTCTGATCACCATATTCCTGTACGCCCTCTGGTCACCATATCCCGCACTCCTGTACGCCCTCTGGTCATCATATAACTCACTACTGTACGCCCTCTAGTCACCATATCCCTCGTTCCTGTACTCCCTCTGGTCACCATATCCCTCATTCCTGTACGCCCTTTGGTCACTGTATACATCACTCCTCTACGCCCTCTGGTCAGCATACACCTCACTCCTGTATGCCCTCTGGTCACCATATACCTCACTCCTGTACGCCCTCTGGTCACCATATCCCTCACTCCTGTACGCCATCTGGTCACCATACACCTCATTCCTGTACGCCCCCTGGTCACCATATTCCTCACTCCAGGACGCCCTCTGGTCACCATATCCCTCATTCCTGTACGCCCTCTAGTCACCATATACCACATTCCTATACACCCTCTGGTCACCATATACCTCATTCCTGTACGCCCCCAGGTCACCATATACCTCACTCCTGTACGCCCTGTTGTCATGATGTACGTCACTCCTGTACGCCCTCTGGTCACCATATCCCTCACTCCTGTACGCCCTCTGGTCACCATGTACTTCATTCCTGTACGCCCTCTGGTCACCATATTCTTCATTCCTGTACACCCTCTGGTCACCATATCCCTCATTCCTGTACGCCCTCTGGCCACCATATACCTCAGTCCTGTACGCCCTCTGGTCAGCATACACCTCACTCCTGTATGCCCTCTGGTCAACATATACCTCACTCCTGTACGCCCTCTGGTCACCATACACCTCATTCCTGTATGCCCTCTGGTCACCATATACCTCATTCTTGTACGCCCTCTGGTCACCATATACCTGTACACCCTCTGGTCACCATATCCCTCACTCCTGTACGCCCTCTCGTCACCATATACCTCATTCCTGTACGCCCTCTGGTCACCATATCTCTCACTCCTGTACGCCCTCTGGTCATCATATAACTCACTACTGCATGCCCTCTGGTCACCATATACCTCATTCCAGTACGCCCCCTGGTCAGCAGATACCTCATTCCAGTATGCCCTCTGGTCACCATATACCTCATTCCTGTACGCCCTCTGGTCACCATATCCCTCACTCCTGTACGCCTTCTTGTCACCATATCCGTCATTCCTGTACTCCCTCTGGTCACCATATCCCTCACTCCTGTACGCCCTCTGGTCACCATATCCGTCATTCCTGTACGCCCTCTGGTCACCATATCTCTCATTCCTGTACGCCCTCTGGTCACCATATCCCTCACTCCTGTACGCCCTTTGTTCACCATACACCTCATTCCTGTATTCCCTCAGGTCACCATACACCTCACTCTCATGCGCCCTCTGGTAACCATATACCTCACTCTCGTACGCCCTCTGGTCACCATATACCTCACTCCTGTACGTCCCCTGGTAACCATATCCCTCACTCCTGTACGCCCTCTGGTCACCATACACCTCATTCCTGTACGCCCCCTGGTCACCATACACCTCATTCCTGTCCGCCCTCTGGTCACCATATACCTCATTCCTGTACGCCCTCTGGTCACCATATACCTCACTCCTGTGCGCCCTGTGGTCACCATATCTCTCATTCCTGTACGCTGTCTGGTCACAATATCCCTCATTCCTGTACGCCCTCTGGTCACCATATCCCTCATTCCTGTACGCACTCTGGTCACCATATACCTTATTCCTGTACGCCCTCTCGTCACCATATCCATCATTCCTGTACGCCCTCTGCTCACCATATACCTCAATCCTGTACGCCCTCTCTTCACCATATCCCTCATTCCTGTACGCCCTCTGCTCACCATATACCTCACTCCTATACGCCCTCTGTTGACCATATAACACATTCCTGTACGCCCTCTGGTCACCATATCCCTCACTCCTGTACGCCCTCTGGTCACCATATCCCTCATTCCTGTACGCCCCCTGGTCACCATATTCCTCACTCCAGGACGCCCTCTGGTCACCATATCCCTCATTCCTGTACGCCCTCTAGTCACCATATACCACATTCCTATGCACCCTCTGATCACCATATACCTCATTCCTGTACGCCCCCAGGTCACCATATACCTCACTCCTGTACGCCCTGTTGTCATGATGTACCTCACTCCTGTACGCCCTCTGGTCACCATATCCCTCACTCCTGTACGCCCTCTGGTCACCATATCCCTCACTCCTGTACGACCTATGGTCACCAGATACTCAACTCCTGTACACCTTCTGGTCACCATATACCTCATTCCTGCACGCCCTCTGGTCACCATGTCCCTCATTCCTGTACGCCCTCTGGTCACCATGTACTTCATTCCTGTACGCCCTCTGGTCACCATATTCTTCATTCCTGTACGCCCTCTGGTCACCATATCCCTCATTCCTGTACGCCCTCTGGCCACCATATACCTCAGTCCTGTACGCCCTCTGGTCAGCATACACCTCACTCCTGTACGCCCTCTGGTCACCATATACCTCACTCCTGTACGCTCTCTGGTCACCATACACCTCATTCCTGTATGCCCTCTGGTCACCATATACCTCATTCTTCTACGCCCTCTGGTCACCATATACCTGTACACCCTCTGGTCACCATATCCCTCACTCCTGTACGCCCTCTCGTCACCATATACCTCATTCCTGTACGCCCTCTGGTCACCATATCCCTCACTCCTGTACGCCCTCTGGTCATCATATCCCTCATTCCTGTACGCCCTTTGGTCACCGTATACAGCACTCCTCTACGCCCTCTGGTCAGCATAGACCTCACTCCTGTATGCCCTCTGGTCACCATATCACTCATTCCTGTGCGTCCTCTGCTCACCATATACCTCATTCCTGTATGCCCTCTGGTCACCATATACCTGTACGCCCTCTGGTCACCATATCCCTCACTCCTGTACGCCCTCTTGTCACCATATCCCTACTCCTGTACGCCCTCTGGACACCATATCCCTCATTCCTGTACTCTCTCTGGTCACCATATCCCTCATTCCTGTATGCCCCCTGGTCACCATATAGCTCACTCCTGTACGCACTCTCGTCACCATATACCTCACTCCTGTACGCCCTCTGTTCACCATATAACTCATTCCTGTACGCCCTCTGGTCAGCATATCCCGCAGTCCTGTACGCCCTCTGATAACCATATACCTCATTCCTGTATGCCCTCAGGTCACCATACATCTCATTCCTGTACGCCCTCTGATCACCATATTCCTGTACGCCCTCTGGTTACCATATCCCGCACTCCTGTACGCCCTCTGGTCATCATATAACTCACTACTGTACGCCCTCTAGTCACCATATCCCTCGTTCCTGTACTCCCTCTGGTCACCATATCCCTCATTCCTGTACGCCCTTTGGTCACTGTATACATCACTCCTCTACGCCCTCTGGTCAGCATACACCTCACTCCTGTATGCCCTCTGGTCACCATATACCTCACTCCTGTACGCCCTCTGGTCACCATATCCCTCACTCCTGTACGCCATCTGGTCACCATACACCTCATTCCTGTACGCCCCCTGGTCACCATACACCTCATTCCCTTACGCCCTCTGGTCACCATATCCCTCACTCCTGTGCGCCCTGTGGTCACCATATCTCTCATTCCTTTACGCCCTCGGGTCACCATATCCTAGACTCCTGTACGCCCTCTGGTAACCAGATACCTCATTCCTGTATGCCCTCTGTTCACCATATACCTCACTCTCGTACGCCCTCTGGTCACCATATACCTCATTCCCTTACGCCCTCTGGTCACCATATTCCTGTACGCCCTCTGGTCACCATATTCCTGTACGCCCTCTGGTCACCATATCCCTCACTCCTATACGCCCTTTGGTCACCAAATCCCTCATTCCCTTACGCCCTCTGGTCACCAAATACCTCACTCCTATACGCCCTCTGGTCACCATATCCCTCATTCCTGTACGCCCTCTGGTCACCATATCCCTCACTCCTGTACGCCATCTGGTCACCATATCCCTCACTCCTGTACGCCCTCTGGTCACCATACACCTCATTCCTGTACGCACCCTGGTCACCATACACCTCATTCCTGTACGCCCCCTGGTCACCATACACCTCATTCCTGTCCGCCCTCTGGTCACCATATACCTCATTCCTGTATGCCCTCTGGTCACCATATACCTCATTCCTGTACGCCCTCTCGTCACCATATCCATCATTCCTGTACGCCCTCTGCTCACCATATACCTCACTCCTGTACGCCCTCTCTTCACCATATCCCTCATTCCTGTACGCCCTCTGCTCACCATATACCTCACTCCTATACGCCCTCTGTTCACCATATAACACATTCCTGTACGCCCTCTGGTCACCATATCCCACACTCCTGTACGCCCTCTGGTAACCAGATACCTCATTCCTGTATGCCCTCTGTTCACCATATACCTCACTCTCGTACACCCTCTGCTCACCATATACCTCACTCCTGTACGCCCTCTGGTCAGCATATAACTCACTACTGTACGCCCTCTAGTCACCATATCCCTCGTTCCTGTACTCCCTCTGGTCACCATATTCCTCATTCCTGTACGTCTCCTGGTCACCATATCCCTCGTTCCTGTATGCCCTCTGATCACCATATACATCACTCCTGTACGCCCTCTGGTCACCATACACCTCATTCTTGTATGCCCTCTGGTCACCATATACCTCACTCCTGTACGCCCTCTGGTCAACATACACCTCATTCCTGTATGCCCTCTGGTCACCATATACCTCATTCCTGTACGCCCTCTGGTCACGATATCCCTCATTCCTGTACGCCATCTGGTCACCATATCCCTCACTCCTGTACGCCCTCTGGTCACCATACACCTCATTCCTGTACACCCCCTGGTCACCATACACCTTATTCCTGTCCGCCCTCTGGTCACCATATACCTCATTCCTGTACGCCCTCTGGTCGCCATATCCCTCACTCCTGTGCGCCCTGTGGTCACCATATACCTGTACGCCCTCTGGTCACCATATCCCTCATTCCTGTACGCCCTCTGGTCACCATATCCCTCATTCCTGTATGCCCTCTGGTCAACATATACCTGTACGCCCTCTGGTCACCATATACCTCACTCCGGTACGCCATCTGGTCACCATATACCTGTACGCCCTCTGGTCACCATATCCCTCAGTCCTGTACGCTCTCTAGTCACCATATACTTCACTCCTGTATGCACTCTGCTCATTATATACCTCCTCTACGGCCTCTGGTCATCATATCCCTCATTCCTGTATGCCCTCTGGTAACCATATCCCTCATTCCTGTATGCCCTCTGGTCACGATATCCCTCATTCCTGTACGTCTCCTGGTCACCATATCCCTCACTCCTGTACGCCCTCTGGTCATCATATAACTCACTACTGTACGTCCTCTAGTCACCATATCCCTCGTTCCTGTACTCCCTCTGGTCAACATACAGCTCATTCCTGTATGCCCTCTGATCACCATATACCTCACTCCTGTACGCCCTCTGGTCACCATACACCTCATTCTTGTATGCCCTCTGGTCACCATATACCTCACTCCTGTACGCCTTCTGGTCAACATACACCTCATTCCTGTATGCACTCTGGTCACCATATACCTCATTCCTGTACGCCCTCTGGTCACCATATACCTGTACTCCCACTGGTCACCATATACCTCTATGCCCTCTGGTCACCATATACCTGTACGCCCTCTGCTCACCATATCCCTCATTCCTGTACGCCCTCTGGTCACCATATCCCTCATTCCTGTACGCCATCTGGTCACCATATCCCTCACTCCTGTACGCCCTCTGGTCACCACACACCTCATTCCTGTACACCCCCTGGTCACCATACTCCTCATTCCTGTCCGCCCTCTCGTCACCATATACCTCATTCCTATACGCCCTCTGGTCGCCATATCCCTCACTCCTGTGTGCCCTGTAGTCACCATATACCTGTACGCCCTCTGGTCAACATATACCTGTACGCCCTCTGGTCACCATATCCCTCATTCCTGTACGCCCTCCGGTCACCATATACCTCATTCCTGTACGCCCTCTCGTCACCATATCCCTCGTTCCTGTACGCCCTCTGCTCACCATATACCTCACTCCTGTACGCCCTCTCGTCACCATATCCCTCATTCCTGTATGCTCTCTGGTCAACATATACCTGAACGCCCTCTGGTCACCATATACCTCACTCCGGTAAGCCATCTGGTCACCATATACCTGTACGCCCTCTGGTCACCATATCCCTCAGTCCTGTACGCCCTCTGGTCACCATATCCTTCACTCCTGTATGCACTCTGCTCATTATATCCCTCCTGTACGCCCTCTGGTCACCATATCCCTCATTCCTGTACGGCCTCTGGTCATCATATCCCTCATTCCTGTATGCCCTCTGGTAACCATATCCCTCATTCCTGTATGCCCTCTGGTCACGATATCCCTCATACCTGTACGCCCTCTGGTCACCATATACCTCATTCCTGTACGCCCTCTGGTCACCATATCCCTCACTCCTGTACGCCCTCTGGTCACCATATACATCACTCCTCTACGCCCTCTGGTCAGCATACACCTCATTCCTGTATGCCCTCTGGTCACCATATACCTCATTCCTGTACGCCCTGTGGTCACCATATACCTGTACGCCCACTGGTCACCATATATCTGTATGCCCTCTGGTCACCATATACCTGTACGCCCTCTGCTCACCATATCCCTCATTCCTGTACGCCCTCTGGTCACCATATCCCTCATTCCTGTACGCCCTCTGGTCACCATATCCCTCATTCCTGTACGCCATCTGGCCACCATATCCCTCACTCCTGTACGCCCTCTGGTCACCATATCCCTCATTCCTGTACGCCCCCTGGTCACCATATTCCTCACTCCAGGACGCCCTCTGGTCACCATATCCCTCATTCCTGTACGCCCTCTAGTCACCATATACCACATTCCTATACACCCTCTGGTCACCATATACCTCATTCCTGTACGCCCCCAGGTCACCATATACCTCACTCCTGTACGCCCTGTTGTCATGATGTACGTCACTCCTGTACGCCCTCTGGTCACCATATCCCTCACTCCTGTACGCCCTATGGTCACCAGATACTCAACTCCTGTACGCCTTCTGGTCACCATATACCTCATTCCTGCACGCCCTCTGGTCACCATGTCCCTCATTCCTGTACGCCCTCTGGTCACCATGTACTTCATTCCTGTACGCCCTCGGGTCACCATATTCTTCATTCCTGTACACCCTCTGGTCACCATATCCCTCACTCCTGTACGCCCTATGGTCACCAGATACTCAACTCCTGTACGCCTTCTGGTCACCATATACCTCATTCCTGCACGCCCTCTGGTCACCATGTCCCTCATTCCTGTACGCCCTCTGGTCACCATGTACTTCATTCCTGTACGCCCTCTGGTCACCATATTCTTCATTCCTGTACACCCTCTGGTCACCATATCCCTCATTCCTGTACGCCCTCTGGCCACCATATACCTCAGTCCTGTACGCCCTCTGGTCAGCATACACCTCACTCCTGTATGCCCTCTGGTCAACATATACCTCACTCCTGTACGCCCTCTGGTCACCATACACCTCATTCCTGTATGCCCTCTGGTCACCATATACCTCATTCTTGTACGCCCTCTGGTCACCATATACCTGTACACCCTCTGGTCACCATATCCCTCACTCCTGTACGCCCTCTCGTCACCATATACCTCATTCCTGTACGCCCTCTGGTCACCATATCTCTCACTCCTGTACGCCCTCTGGTCATCATATAACTCACTACTGCATGCCCTCTGGTCACCATATACCTCATTCCAGTACGCCCCCTGGTCAGCAGATACCTCATTCCAGTATGCCCTCTGGTCACCATATACCTCACTCCTGTACGCTCTCTGGTCACCATACACCTCATTCCTGTATGCCCTCTGGTCACCATATACCTCATTCTTCTACGCCCTCTGGTCACCATATACCTGTACACCCTCTGGTCACCATATCCCTCACTCCTGTACGCCCTCTCGTCACCATATACCTCATTCCTGTACGCCCTCTGGTCACCATATCCCTCACTCCTGTACGCCCTCTGGTCATCATATAACTCACTACTGCATGCACTCTAGTCACCATATCCCTCATTCCTGTACTCCCTCTGGTCACCATATCCCTCATTCCTGTACGCCCTTTGGTCACCGTATACAGCACTCCTCTACGCCCTCTGGTCAGCATAGACCTCACTCCTGTATGCCCTCTGGTCACCATATCACTCATTCCTGTGCGTCCTCTGCTCACCATATACCTCATTCCTGTATGCCCTCTGGTCACCATATACCTGTACGCCCTCTGGTCACCATATCCCTCACTCCTGTACGCCCTCTTATCACCATATCCCTCACTCCTGTACGCCCTCTGGTCACCATATCCCTCATTCCTGTACTCTCTCTGGTCACCATATCCCTCATTCCTGTATGCCCCCTGGTCACCATATAGCTCACTCCTGTACGCACTCTCGTCACCATATACCTCACTCCTGTACGCCCTCTGTTCACCATATAACTCATTCCTGTACGCCCTCTGGTCAGCATATCCCTCATTCCTGTACGCCATCTGGTCACCATATCCCTCACTCCTGTACGCCCTCTGGTCACCATACACCTCATTCCTGTACACCCCCTGGTCACCATACTCCTCATTCCTGTCCGCCCTCTCGTCACCATATACCTCATTCCTGTACGCCCTCTGGTCGCCATATCCCTCACTCCTGTGTGCCCTGTAGTCACCATATACCTGTACGCCCTCTGGTCAACATATACCTGTACGCCCTCTGGTCACCATATCCCTCATTCCTGTACGCCCTCTGGTCACCATATACCTCATTCCTGTACGCCCTCTCGTCACCATATCTCTCGTTCCTGTACGCCCTCTGCTCACCATATACCTCACTCCTGTATGCCCTCTCGTCACCATATCCCTCATTCCTGTATGCTCTCTGGTCAACATATACCTGAACGCCCTCTGGTCACCATATACCTCACTCCGGTACGCCATCTGGTCACCATATACCTGTACGCCCTCTGGTCACCATATCCCTCAGTCCTGTACGCCCTCTGGTCACCATATCCTTCACTCCTGTATGCACTCTGCTCATTATATCCCTCCTGTACGCCCTCTGGTCACCATATCCCTCATTCCTGTACGGCCTCTGGTCATCATATCCCTCATTCCTGTATGCCCTCTGGTAACCATATCCCTCATTCCTGTATGCCCTCTGGTCACAATATCCCTCATACCTGTACGCCCTCTGGTCACCATATACCTCATTCCTGTACGCCCTCTGGTCACCATATCCCTCACTCCTGTACGCCCTCTGGTCACCATATACATCACTCCTCTACGCCCTCTGGTCAGCATACACCTCATTCCTGTATGCCCTCTGGTCACCATATACCTCATTCCTGTACGCCCTGTGGTCACCATATACCTGTACGCCCACTGGTCACCATATATCTGTATGCCCTCTGGTCAC
Organism: Mobula birostris; assembly: GCF_030028105.1. Lineage (NCBI taxonomy): Eukaryota > Metazoa > Chordata > Chondrichthyes > Myliobatiformes > Myliobatidae > Mobula > Mobula birostris. Next base: position 75,644 of record NW_027274221.1, on the reverse strand, counting down.
CATATACCTGTACGCCCTCTGCTCACCATATCCCTCATTCCTGTACGCCCTCTGGTCACCATATCCCTCATTCCTGTACGCCCTCTGGTCACCATATCCCTCATTCCTGTACGCCATCTGGTCACCATATCCCTCACTCCTGTACGCCCTCTGGTCACCATATCCCTCATTCCTGTACGCCCCCTGGTCACCATATTCCTCACTCCAGGACGCCCTCTGGTCACCATATCCCTCATTCCTGTACGCCCTCTAGTCACCATATACCACATTCCTATACACCCTCTGGTCACCATATACCTCATTCCTGTACGCCCCCAGGTCACCATATACCTCACTCCTGTACGCCCTGTTGTCATGATGTACGTCACTCCTGTACGCCCTCTGGTCACCATATCCCTCACTCCTGTACGCCCTATGGTCACCAGATACTCAACTCCTGTACGCCTTCTGGTCACCATATACCTCATTCCTGCACGCCCTCTGGTCACCATGTCCCTCATTCCTGTACGCCCTCTGGTCACCATGTACTTCATTCCTGTACGCCCTCTGGTCACCATATTCTTCATTCCTGTACACCCTCTGGTCACCATATCCCTCATTCCTGTACGCCCTCTGGCCACCATATACCTCAGTCCTGTACGCCCTCTGGTCAGCATACACCTCACTCCTGTATGCCCTCTGGTCAACATATACCTCACTCCTGTACGCCCTCTGGTCACCATACACCTCATTCCTGTATGCCCTCTGGTCACCATATACCTCATTCTTGTACGCCCTCTGGTCACCATATACCTGTACACCCTCTGGTCACCATATCCCTCACTCCTGTACGCCCTCTCGTCACCATATACCTCATTCCTGTACGCCCTCTGGTCACCATATCTCTCACTCCTGTACGCCCTCTGGTCATCATATAACTCACTACTGCATGCCCTCTGGTCACCATATACCTCATTCCAGTACGCCCCCTGGTCAGCAGATACCTCATTCCAGTATGCCCTCTGGTCACCATATACCTCATTCCTGTACGCCCTCTGGTCACCATATCCCTCACTCCTGTACGCCTTCTTGTCACCATATCCGTCATTCCTGTACTCCCTCTGGTCACCATATCCCTCACTCCTGTACGCCCTCTGGTCACCATATCCGTCATTCCTGTACGCCCTCTGGTCACCATATCTCTCATTCCTGTACGCCCTCTGGTCACCATATCCCTCACTCCTGTACGCCCTTTGTTCACCATACACCTCATTCCTGTATTCCCTCAGGTCATCATACACCTCACTCTCATGCGCCCTCTGGTAACCATATACCTCACTCTCGTACGCCCTCTGGTCACCATATACCTCACTCCTGTACGTCCCCTGGTAACCATATCCCTCACTCCTGTACGCCCTCTGGTCACCATACACCTCATTCCTGTACGCCCCCTGGTCACCATACACCTCATTCCTGTCCGCCCTCTGGTCACCATATACCTCATTCCTGTACGCCCTCTGGTCACCATATACCTCACTCCTGTGCGCCCTGTGGTCACCATATCTCTCATTCCTGTACGCTGTCTGGTCACAATATCCCTCATTCCTGTACGCCCTCTGGTCACCATATCCCTCATTCCTGTACGCACTCTGGTCACCATATACCTTATTCCTGTACGCCCTCTCGTCACCATATCCATCATTCCTGTACGCCCTCTGCTCACCATATACCTCAATCCTGTACGCCCTCTCTTCATCATATCCCTCATTCCTGTACGCCCTCTGCTCACCATATACCTCACTCCTATACGCCCTCTGTTGACCATATAACACATTCCTGTACGCCCTCTGGTCACCATATCCCTCACTCCTGTACGCCCTCTGGTCACCATATCCCTCATTCCTGTACGCCCCCTGGTCACCATATTCCTCACTCCAGGACGCCCTCTGGTCACCATATCCCTCATTCCTGTACGCCCTCTAGTCACCATATACCACATTCCTATGCACCCTCTGATCACCATATACCTCATTCCTGTACGCCCCCAGGTCACCATATACCTCACTCCTGTACGCCCTGTTGTCATGATGTACCTCACTCCTGTACGCCCTCTGGTCACCATATCCCTCACTCCTGTACGCCCTCTGGTCACCATATCCCTCACTCCTGTACGACCTATGGTCACCAGATACTCAACTCCTGTACACCTTCTGGTCACCATATACCTCATTCCTGCACGCCCTCTGGTCACCATGTCCCTCATTCCTGTACGCCCTCTGGTCACCATGTACTTCATTCCTGTACGCCCTCTGGTCACCATATTCTTCATTCCTGTACGCCCTCTGGTCACCATATCCCTCATTCCTGTACGCCCTCTGGCCACCATATACCTCAGTCCTGTACGCCCTCTGGTCAGCATACACCTCACTCCTGTACGCCCTCTGGTCACCATATACCTCACTCCTGTACGCTCTCTGGTCACCATACACCTCATTCCTGTATGCCCTCTGGTCACCATATACCTCATTCTTCTACGCCCTCTGGTCACCATATACCTGTACACCCTCTGGTCACCATATCCCTCACTCCTGTACGCCCTCTCGTCACCATATACCTCATTCCTGTACGCCCTCTGGTCACCATATCCCTCACTCCTGTACGCCCTCTGGTCATCATATAACTCACTACTGCATGCACTCTAGTCACCATATCCCTCATTCCTGTACTCCCTCTGGTCACCATATCCCTCATTCCTGTACGCCCTTTGGTCACCGTATACAGCACTCCTCTACGCCCTCTGGTCAGCATAGACCTCACTCCTGTATGCCCTCTGGTCACCATATCACTCATTCCTGTGCGTCCTCTGCTCACCATATACCTCATTCCTGTATGCCCTCTGGTCACCATATACCTGTACGCCCTCTGGTCACCATATCCCTCACTCCTGTACGCCCTCTTGTCACCATATCCCTCACTCCTGTACGCCCTCTGGTCACCATATCCCTCATTCCTGTACTCTCTCTGGTCACCATATCCCTCATTCCTGTATGCCCCCTGGTCACCATATAGCTCACTCCTGTACGCACTCTCGTCACCATATACCTCACTCCTGTACGCCCTCTGTTCACCATATAACTCATTCCTGTACGCCCTCTGGTCAGCATATCCCGCAGTCCTGTACGCCCTCTGATAACCATATACCTCATTCCTGTATGCCCTCAGGTCACCATACATCTCATTCCTGTACGCCCTCTGATCACCATATTCCTGTACGCCCTCTGGTTACCATATCCCGCACTCCTGTACGCCCTCTGGTCATCATATAACTCACTACTGTACGCCCCCTAGTCACCATATCCCTCGTTCCTGTACTCCCTCTGGTCACCATATCCCTCATTCCTGTACGCCCTTTGGTCACTGTATACATCACTCCTCTACGCCCTCTGGTCAGCATACACCTCACTCCTGTATGCCCTCTGGTCACCATATACCTCACTCCTGTACGCCCTCTGGTCACCATATCCCTCACTCCTGTACGCCATCTGGTCACCATACACCTCATTCCTGTACGCCCCCTGGTCACCATACACCTCATTCCCTTACGCCCTCTGGTCACCATATCCCTCACTCCTGTGCGCCCTGTGGTCACCATATCTCTCATTCCTTTACGCCCTCGGGTCACCATATCCTAGACTCCTGTACGCCCTCTGGTAACCAGATACCTCATTCCTGTATGCCCTCTGTTCACCATATACCTCACTCTCGTACGCCCTCTGGTCACCATATACCTCATTCCCTTACGCCCTCTGGTCACCATATTCCTGTACGCCCTCTGGTCACCATATTCCTGTACGCCCTCTGGTCACCATATCCCTCACTCCTATACGCCCTTTGGTCACCAAATCCCTCATTCCCTTACGCCCTCTGGTCACCAAATACCTCACTCCTATACGCCCTCTGGTCACCATATCCCTCATTCCTGTACGCCCTCTGGTCACCATATCCCTCACTCCTGTACGCCATCTGGTCACCATATCCCTCACTCCTGTACGCCCTCTGGTCACCATACACCTCATTCCTGTACGCACCCTGGTCACCATACACCTCATTCCTGTACGCCCCCTGGTCACCATACACCTCATTCCTGTCCGCCCTCTGGTCACCATATACCTCATTCCTGTATGCCCTCTGGTCACCATATACCTCATTCCTGTACGCCCTCTCGTCACCATATCCATCATTCCTGTACGCCCTCTGCTCACCATATACCTCACTCCTGTACGCCCTCTCTTCACCATATCCCTCATTCCTGTACGCCCTCTGCTCACCATATACCTCACTCCTATACGCCCTCTGTTCACCATATAACACATTCCTGTACGCCCTCTGGTCACCATATCCCACACTCCTGTACGCCCTCTGGTAACCAGATACCTCATTCCTGTATGCCCTCTGTTCACCATATACCTCACTCTCGTACACCCTCTGCTCACCATATACCTCACTCCTGTACGCCCTCTGGTCAGCATATAACTCACTACTGTACGCCCTCTAGTCACCATATCCCTCGTTCCTGTACTCCCTCTGGTCACCATATTCCTCATTCCTGTACGTCTCCTGGTCACCATATCCCTCGTTCCTGTATGCCCTCTGATCACCATATACCTCACTCCTGTACGCCCTCTGGTCACCATACACCTCATTCTTGTATGCCCTCTGGTCACCATATACCTCACTCCTGTACGCCCTCTGGTCAACATACACCTCATTCCTGTATGCCCTCTGGTCACCATATACCTCATTCCTGTACGCCCTCTGGTCACGATATCCCTCATTCCTGTACGCCATCTGGTCACCATATCCCTCACTCCTGTACGCCCTCTGGTCACCATACACCTCATTCCTGTACACCCCCTGGTCACCATACACCTTATTCCTGTCCGCCCTCTGGTCACCATATACCTCATTCCTGTACGCCCTCTGGTCGCCATATCCCTCACTCCTGTGCGCCCTGTGGTCACCATATACCTGTACGCCCTCTGGTCACCATATCCCTCATTCCTGTACGCCCTCTGGTCACCATATCCCTCATTCCTGTATGCCCTCTGGTCAACATATACCTGTACGCCCTCTGGTCACCATATACCTCACTCCGGTACGCCATCTGGTCACCATATACCTGTACGCCCTCTGGTCACCATATCCCTCAGTCCTGTACGCTCTCTAGTCACCATATCCTTCACTCCTGTATGCACTCTGCTCATTATATACCTCCTCTACGGCCTCTGGTCATCATATCCCTCATTCCTGTATGCCCTCTGGTAACCATATCCCTCATTCCTGTATGCCCTCTGGTCACGATATCCCTCATTCCTGTACGTCTCCTGGTCACCATATCCCTCACTCCTGTACGCCCTCTGGTCATCATATAACTCACTACTGTACGTCCTCTAGTCACCATATCCCTCGTTCCTGTACTCCCTCTGGTCAACATACAGCTCATTCCTGTATGCCCTCTGATCACCATATACCTCACTCCTGTACGCCCTCTGGTCACCATACACCTCATTCTTGTATGCCCTCTGGTCACCATATACCTCACTCCTGTACGCCTTCTGGTCAACATACACCTCATTCCTGTATGCACTCTGGTCACCATATACCTCATTCCTGTACGCCCTCTGGTCACCATATACCTGTACTCCCACTGGTCACCATATACCTCTATGCCCTCTGGTCACCATATACCTGTACGCCCTCTGCTCACCATATCCCTCATTCCTGTACGCCCTCTGGTCACCATATCCCTCATTCCTGTACGCCATCTGGTCACCATATCCCTCACTCCTGTACGCCCTCTGGTCACCATACACCTCATTCCTGTACACCCCCTGGTCACCATACTCCTCATTCCTGTCCGCCCTCTCGTCACCATATACCTCATTCCTGTACGCCCTCTGGTCGCCATATCCCTCACTCCTGTGTGCCCTGTAGTCACCATATACCTGTACGCCCTCTGGTCAACATATACCTGTACGCCCTCTGGTCACCATATCCCTCATTCCTGTACGCCCTCTGGTCACCATATACCTCATTCCTGTACGCCCTCTCGTCACCATATCCCTCGTTCCTGTACGCCCTCTGCTCACCATATACCTCACTCCTGTACGCCCTCTCGTCACCATATCCCTCATTCCTGTATGCTCTCTGGTCAACATATACCTGAACGCCCTCTGGTCACCATATACCTCACTCCGGTAAGCCATCTGGTCACCATATACCTGTACGCCCTCTGGTCACCATATCCCTCAGTCCTGTACGCCCTCTGGTCACCATATCCTTCACTCCTGTATGCACTCTGCTCATTATATCCCTCCTGTACGCCCTCTGGTCACCATATCCCTCATTCCTGTACGGCCTCTGGTCATCATATCCCTCATTCCTGTATGCCCTCTGGTAACCATATCCCTCATTCCTGTATGCCCTCTGGTCACGATATCCCTCATACCTGTACGCCCTCTGGTCACCATATACCTCATTCCTGTACGCCCTCTGGTCACCATATCCCTCACTCCTGTACGCCCTCTGGTCACCATATACATCACTCCTCTACGCCCTCTGGTCAGCATACACCTCATTCCTGTATGCCCTCTGGTCACCATATACCTCATTCCTGTACGCCCTGTGGTCACCATATACCTGTACGCCCACTGGTCACCATATATCTGTATGCCCTCTGGTCACCATATACCTGTACGCCCTCTGCTCACCATATCCCTCATTCCTGTACGCCCTCTGGTCACCATATCCCTCATTCCTGTACGCCCTCTGGTCACCATATCCCTCATTCCTGTACGCCATCTGGCCACCATATCCCTCACTCCTGTACGCCCTCTGGTCACCATATCCCTCATTCCTGTACGCCCCCTGGTCACCATATTCCTCACTCCAGGACGCCCTCTGGTCACCATATCCCTCATTCCTGTACGCCCTCTAGTCACCATATACCACATTCCTATACACCCTCTGGTCACCATATACCTCATTCCTGTACGCCCCCAGGTCACCATATACCTCACTCCTGTACGCCCTGTTGTCATGATGTACGTCACTCCTGTACGCCCTCTGGTCACCATATCCCTCACTCCTGTACGCCCTATGGTCACCAGATACTCAACTCCTGTACGCCTTCTGGTCACCATATACCTCATTCCTGCACGCCCTCTGGTCACCATGTCCCTCATTCCTGTACGCCCTCTGGTCACCATGTACTTCATTCCTGTACGCCCTCTGGTCACCATATTCTTCATTCCTGTACACCCTCTGGTCACCATATCCCTCACTCCTGTACGCCCTATGGTCACCAGATACTCAACTCCTGTACGCCTTCTGGTCACCATATACCTCATTCCTGCACGCCCTCGGGTCACCATGTCCCTCATTCCTGTACGCCCTCTGGTCACCATGTACTTCATTCCTGTACGCCCTCTGGTCACCATATTCTTCATTCCTGTACACCCTCTGGTCACCATATCCCTCATTCCTGTACGCCCTCTGGCCACCATATACCTCAGTCCTGTACGCCCTCTGGTCAGCATACACCTCACTCCTGTATGCCCTCTGGTCAACATATACCTCACTCCTGTACGCCCTCTGGTCACCATACACCTCATTCCTGTATGCCCTCTGGTCACCATATACCTCATTCTTGTACGCCCTCTGGTCACCATATACCTGTACACCCTCTGGTCACCATATCCCTCACTCCTGTACGCCCTCTCGTCACCATATACCTCATTCCTGTACGCCCTCTGGTCACCATATCTCTCACTCCTGTACGCCCTCTGGTCATCATATAACTCACTACTGCATGCCCTCTGGTCACCATATACCTCATTCCAGTACGCCCCCTGGTCAGCAGATACCTCATTCCAGTATGCCCTCTGGTCACCATATACCTCACTCCTGTACGCTCTCTGGTCACCATACACCTCATTCCTGTATGCCCTCTGGTCACCATATACCTCATTCTTCTACGCCCTCTGGTCACCATATACCTGTACACCCTCTGGTCACCATATCCCTCACTCCTGTACGCCCTCTCGTCACCATATACCTCATTCCTGTACGCCCTCTGGTCACCATATCCCTCACTCCTGTACGCCCTCTGGTCATCATATAACTCACTACTGCATGCACTCTAGTCACCATATCCCTCATTCCTGTACTCCCTCTGGTCACCATATCCCTCATTCCTGTACGCCCTTTGGTCACCGTATACAGCACTCCTCTACGCCCTCTGGTCAGCATAGACCTCACTCCTGTATGCCCTCTGGTCACCATATCACTCATTCCTGTGCGTCCTCTGCTCACCATATACCTCATTCCTGTATGCCCTCTGGTCACCATATACCTGTACGCCCTCTGGTCACCATATCCCTCACTCCTGTACGCCCTCTTGTCACCATATCCCTCACTCCTGTACGCCCTCTGGTCACCATATCCCTCATTCCTGTACTCTCTCTGGTCACCATATCCCTCATTCCTGTATGCCCCCTGGTCACCATATAGCTCACTCCTGTACGCACTCTCGTCACCATATACCTCACTCCTGTACGCCCTCTGTTCACCATATAACTCATTCCTGTACGCCCTCTGGTCAGCATATCCCGCAGTCCTGTACGCCCTCTGATAACCATATACCTCATTCCTGTATGCCCTCAGGTCACCATACATCTCATTCCTGTACGCCCTCTGATCACCATATTCCTGTACGCCCTCTGGTTACCATATCCCGCACTCCTGTACGCCCTCTGGTCATCATATAACTCACTACTGTACGCCCTCTAGTCACCATATCCCTCGTTCCTGTACTCCCTCTGGTCACCATATCCCTCATTCCTGTACGCCCTTTGGTCACTGTATACATCACTCCTCTACGCCCTCTGGTCAGCATACACCTCACTCCTGTATGCCCTCTGGTCACCATATACCTCACTCCTGTACGCCCTCTGGTCACCATATCCCTCACTCCTGTACGCCATCTGGTCACCATACACCTCATTCCTGTACGCCCCCTGGTCACCATACACCTCATTCCCTTACGCCCTCTGGTCACCATATCCCTCACTCCTGTGCGCCCTGTGGTCACCATATCTCTCATTCCTTTACGCCCTCGGGTCACCATATCCTAGACTCCTGTACGCCCTCTGGTAACCAGATACCTCATTCCTGTATGCCCTCTGTTCACCATATACCTCACTCTCGTACGCCCTCTGGTCACCATATACCTCATTCCCTTACGCCCTCTGGTCACCATATTCCTGTACGCCCTCTGGTCACCATATCCCTCACTCCTATACGCCCTTTGGTCACCAAATCCCTCATTCCCTTACGCCCTCTGGTCACCAAATACCTCACTCCTATACGCCCTCTGGTCACCATATCCCTCATTCCTGTACGCCCTCTGGTCACCATATCCCTCACTCCTGTACGCCATCTGGTCACCATATCCCTCACTCCTGTACGCCCTCTGGTCACCATACACCTCATTCCTGTACGCACCCTGGTCACCATACACCTCATTCCTGTACGCCCCCTGGTCACCATACACCTCATTCCTGTCCGCCCTCTGGTCACCATATACCTCATTCCTGTATGCCCTCTGGTCACCATATACCTCATTCCTGTACGCCCTCTCGTCACCATATCCATCATTCCTGTACGCCCTCTGCTCACCATATACCTCACTCCTGTACGCCCTCTCTTCACCATATCCCTCATTCCTGTACGCCCTCTGCTCACCATATACCTCACTCCTATACGCCCTCTGTTCACCATATAACACATTCCTGTACGCCCTCTGGTCACCATATCCCACACTCCTGTACGCCCTCTGGTAACCAGATACCTCATTCCTGTATGCCCTCTGTTCACCATATACCTCACTCTCGTACACCCTCTGCTCACCATATACCTCACTCCTGTACGCCCTCTGGTCAGCATATAACTCACTACTGTACGCCCTCTAGTCACCATATCCCTCGTTCCTGTACTCCCTCTGGTCACCATATTCCTCATTCCTGTACGTCTCCTGGTCACCATATCCCTCGTTCCTGTATGCCCTCTGATCACCATATACCTCACTCCTGTACGCCCTCTGGTCACCATACACCTCATTCTTGTATGCCCTCTGGTCACCATATACCTCACTCCTGTACGCCCTCTGGTCAACATACACCTCATTCCTGTATGCCCTCTGGTCACCATATACCTCATTCCTGTACGCCCTCTGGTCACGATATCCCTCATTCCTGTACGCCATCTGGTCACCATATCCCTCACTCCTGTACGCCCTCTGGTCACCATACACCTCATTCCTGTACACCCCCTGGTCACCATACACCTTATTCCTGTCCGCCCTCTGGTCACCATATACCTCATTCCTGTACGCCCTCTGGTCGCCATATCCCTCACTCCTGTGCGCCCTGTGGTCACCATATACCTGTACGCCCTCTGGTCACCATATCCCTCATTCCTGTACGCCCTCTGGTCACCATATCCCTCATTCCTGTATGCCCTCTGGTCAACATATACCTGTACGCCCTCTGGTCACCATATACCTCACTCCGGTACGCCATCTGGTCACCATATACCTGTACGCCCTCTGGTCACCATATCCCTCAGTCCTGTACGCTCTCTAGTCACCATATCCTTCACTCCTGTATGCACTCTGCTCATTATATACCTCCTCTACGGCCTCTGGTCATCATATCCCTCATTCCTGTATGCCCTCTGGTAACCATATCCCTCATTCCTGTATGCCCTCTGGTCACGATATCCCTCATTCCTGTACGTCTCCTGGTCACCATATCCCTCACTCCTGTACGCCCTCTGGTCATCATATAACTCACTACTGTACGTCCTCTAGTCACCATATCCCTCGTTCCTGTACTCCCTCTGGTCAACATACAGCTCATTCCTGTATGCCCTCTGATCACCATATACCTCACTCCTGTACGCCCTCTGGTCACCATACACCTCATTCTTGTATGCCCTCTGGTCACCATATACCTCACTCCTGTACGCCTTCTGGTCAACATACACCTCATTCCTGTATGCACTCTGGTCACCATATACCTCATTCCTGTACGCCCTCTGGTCACCATATACCTGTACTCCCACTGGTCACCATATACCTCTATGCCCTCTGGTCACCATATACCTGTACGCCCTCTGCTCACCATATCCCTCATTCCTGTACGCCCTCTGGTCACCATATCCCTCATTCCTGTACGCCATCTGGTCACCATATCCCTCACTCCTGTACGCCCTCTGGTCACCATACACCTCATTCCTGTACACCCCCTGGTCACCATACTCCTCATTCCTGTCCGCCCTCTCGTCACCATATACCTCATTCCTGTACGCCCTCTGGTCGCCATATCCCTCACTCCTGTGTGCCCTGTAGTCACCATATACCTGTACGCCCTCTGGTCAACATATACCTGTACGCCCTCTGGTCACCATATCCCTCATTCCTGTACGCCCTCTGGTCACCATATACCTCATTCCTGTACGCCCTCTCGTCACCATATCCCTCGTTCCTGTACGCCCTCTGCTCACCATATACCTCACTCCTGTACGCCCTCTCGTCACCATATCCCTCATTCCTGTATGCTCTCTGGTCAACATATACCTGAACGCCCTCTGGTCACCATATACCTCACTCCGGTAAGCCATCTGGTCACCATATACCTGTACGCCCTCTGGTCACCATATCCCTCAGTCCTGTACGCCCTCTGGTCACCATATCCTTCACTCCCGTATGCACTCTGCTCATTATATCCCTCCTGTACGCCCTCTGGTCACCATATCCCTCATTCCTGTACGGCCTCTGGTCATCATATCCCTCATTCCTGTATGCCCTCTGGTAACCATATCCCTCATTCCTGTATGCCCTCTGGTCACGATATCCCTCATACCTGTACGCCCTCTGGTCACCATATACCTCATTCCTGTACGCCCTCTGGTCACCATATCCCTCACTCCTGTACGCCCTCTGGTCACCATATACATCACTCCTCTACGCCCTCTGGTCAGCATACACCTCATTCCTGTATGCCCTCTGGTCACCATATACCTCATTCCTGTACGCCCTGTGGTCACCATATACCTGTACGCCCACTGGTCACCATATATCTGTATGCCCTCTGGTCACCATATACCTGTACGCCCTCTGCTCAGCATATCCCTCATTCCTGTACGCCCTCTGGTCACCATATCCCTCATTCCTGTACGCCCTCTGGTCACCATATCCCTCATTCCTGTACGCCATCTGGCCACCATATCCCTCACTCCTGTACGCTCTCTGGTCACCATATCCCTCATTCCTGTACGCCCCCTGGTCACCATATTCCTCACTCCAGGACGCCCTCTGGTCACCATATCCCTCATTCCTGTACGCCCTCTAGTCACCATATACCACATTCCTATACACCCTCTGGTCACCATATACCTCATTCCTGTACGCCCCCAGGTCACCATATACCTCACTCCTGTACGCCCTGTTGTCATGATGTACGTCACTCCTGTACGCCCTCTGGTCACCATATCCCTCACTCCTGTACGCCCTATGGTCACCAGATACTCAACTCCTGTACGCCTTCTGGTCACCATATACCTCATTCCTGCACGCCCTCTGGTCACCATGTCCCTCATTCCTGTACGCCCTCTGGTCACCATGTACTTCATTCCTGTACGCCCTCTTGTCACCATATCCCTCACTCCTGTACGCCCTCTGGTCACCATATCCCTCATTCCTGTACGCCCTTTGGTCACTGTATACATCACTCCTCTACGCCCTCTGGTCAGCATACACCTCACTCCTGTATGCCCTCTGGTCACCATATACCTCACTCCTGTACGCCCTCTGGTCACCATATCCCTCACTCCTGTACGCCATCTGGTCACCATACACCTCATTCCTGTACGCCCCCTGGTCACCATATTCCTCACTCCAGGACGCCCTCTGGTCACCATATCCCTCATTCCTGTACGCCCTCTAGTCACCATATACCACATTCCTATACACCCTCTGGTCACCATATACCTCATTCCTGTACGCCCCCAGGTCACCATATACCTCACTCCTGTACGCCCTGTTGTCATGATGTACGTCACTCCTGTACGCCCTCTGGTCACCATATCCCTCACTCCTGTACGCCCTATGGTCACCAGATACTCAACTCCTGTACGCCTTCTGGTCACCATATACCTCATTCCTGCACGCCCTCTGGTCACCATGTCCCTCATTCCTGTACGCCCTCTGGTCACCATGTACTTCATTCCTGTACGCCGTCTGGTCACCATATTCTTCATTCCTGTACACCCTCTGGTCACCATATCCCTCATTCCTGTACGCCCTCTGGCCACCATATACCTCAGTCCTGTACGCCCTCTGGTCAGCATACACCTCACTCCTGTATGCCCTCTGGTCAACATATACCTCACTCCTGTACGTCCTCTGGTCACCATACACCTCATTCCTGTATGCCCTCTGGTCACCATATACCTCATTCTTGTACGCCCTCTGGTCACCATATACCTGTACACCCTCTGGTCACCATATCCCTCACTCCTGTACGCCCTCTCGTCACCATATACCTCATTCCTGTACGCCCTCTGGTCACCATATCTCTCACTCCTGTACGCCCTCTGGTCATCATATAACTCACTACTGCATGCCCTCTGCTCACCATATACCTCATTCCAGTACGCCCCCTGGTCAGCAGATACCTCATTCCAGTATGCCCTCTGGTCACCATATACCTCATTCCTGTACGCCCTCTGGTCACCATATCCCTCACTCCTGTACGCCTTCTTGTCACCATATCCGTCATTCCTGTACTCCCTCTGGTCACCATATCCCTCACTCCTGTACGCCCTCTGGTCACCATATCCGTCATTCCTGTACGCCCTCTGGTCACCATATCTCTCATTCCTGTACGCCCTCTGGTCACCATATCCCTCACTCCTGTATGCCCTTTGTTCACCATATACCTCACTCCTGTACGCCCTTTGTTCACCATACAACTCATTCCTGTACGCCCTCTGGTCACCATACACCTCATTCCTGTATTCCCTCAGGTCACCATACACCTCACTCTCATGCGCCCTCTGGTCACCATATACCTCACTCTCGTACGCCCTCTGGTCACCATATTCCTGTACGCCCTCTCGTCACCATATTCCTGTACGCCCTCTGGTCACCATATACCTCATTCCTGTATGCCCTCTGGTCACCATATACCTCATTCCTGTACGCCCTCTCGTCACCATATCCATCATTCCTGTACGCCCTCTGCTCACCATATACCTCACTCCTGTACGCCCTCTCTTCACCATATCCCTCATTCCTGTACGCCCTCTGCTCACCATATACCTCACTCCTATACGCCCTCTGTTCACCATATAACACATTCCTGTACGCCCTCTGGTCACCATATCCCACACTCCTGTACGCCCTCTGGTAACCAGATACCTCATTCCTGTATGCCCTCTGTTCACCATATACCTCACTCTCGTACACCCTCTGCTCACCATATACCTCACTCCTGTACGCCCTCTGGTCAGCATATAACTCACTACTGTACGCCCTCTAGTCACCATATCCCTCGTTCCTGTACTCCCTCTGGTCACCATATTCCTCATTCCTGTACGTCTCCTGGTCACCATATCCCTCGTTCCTGTATGCCCTCTGATCACCATATACCTCACTCCTGTACGCCCTCTGGTCACCATACACCTCATTCTTGTATGCCCTCTGGTCACCATATACCTCACTCCTGTACGCCCTCTGGTCAACATACACCTCATTCCTGTATGCCCTCTGGTCACCATATACCTCATTCCTGTACGCCCTCTGGTCACGATATCCCTCATTCCTGTACGCCATCTGGTCACCATATCCCTCACTCCTGTACGCCCTCTGGTCACCATACACCTCATTCCTGTACACCCCCTGGTCACCATACACCTTATTCCTGTCCGCCCTCTGGTCACCATATACCTCATTCCTGTACGCCCTCTGGTCGCCATATCCCTCACTCCTGTGCGCCCTGTGGTCACCATATACCTGTACGCCCTCTGGTCACCATATCCCTCATTCCTGTACGCCCTCTGGTCACCATATCCCTCATTCCTGTATGCCCTCTGGTCAACATATACCTGTACGCCCTCTGGTCACCATATACCTCACTCCGGTACGCCATCTGGTCACCATATACCTGTACGCCCTCTGGTCACCATATCCCTCAGTCCTGTACGCTCTCTAGTCACCATATCCTTCACTCCTGTATGCACTCTGCTCATTATATACCTCCTCTACGGCCTCTGGTCATCATATCCCTCATTCCTGTATGCCCTCTGGTAACCATATCCCTCATTCCTGTATGCCCTCTGGTCACGATATCCCTCATTCCTGTACGTCTCCTGGTCACCATATCCCTCACTCCTGTACGCCCTCTGGTCATCATATAACTCACTACTGTACGTCCTCTAGTCACCATATCCCTCGTTCCTGTACTCCCTCTGGTCAACATACAGCTCATTCCTGTATGCCCTCTGATCACCATATACCTCACTCCTGTACGCCCTCTGGTCACCATACACCTCATTCTTGTATGCCCTCTGGTCACCATATACCTCACTCCTGTACGCCTTCTGGTCAACATACACCTCATTCCTGTATGCACTCTGGTCACCATATACCTCATTCCTGTACGCCCTCTGGTCACCATATACCTGTACTCCCACTGGTCACCATATACCTCTATGCCCTCTGGTCACCATATACCTGTACGCCCTCTGCTCACCATATCCCTCATTCCTGTACGCCCTCTGGTCACCATATCCCTCATTCCTGTACGCCATCTGGTCACCATATCCCTCACTCCTGTACGCCCTCTGGTCACCATACACCTCATTCCTGTACACCCCCTGGTCACCATACTCCTCATTCCTGTCCGCCCTCTCGTCACCATATACCTCATTCCTGTACGCCCTCTGGTCGCCATATCCCTCACTCCTGTGTGCCCTGTAGTCACCATATACCTGTACGCCCTCTGGTCAACATATACCTGTACGCCCTCTGGTCACCATATCCCTCATTCCTGTACGCCCTCTGGTCACCATATACCTCATTCCTGTACGCCCTCTCGTCACCATATCCCTCGTTCCTGTACGCCCTCTGCTCACCATATACCTCACTCCTGTACGCCCTCTCGTCACCATATCCCTCATTCCTGTATGCTCTCTGGTCAACATATACCTGAACGCCCTCTGGTCACCATATACCTCACTCCGGTAAGCCATCTGGTCACCATATACCTGTACGCCCTCTGGTCACCATATCCCTCAGTCCTGTACGCCCTCTGGTCACCATATCCTTCACTCCCGTATGCACTCTGCTCATTATATCCCTCCTGTACGCCCTCTGGTCACCATATCCCTCATTCCTGTACGGCCTCTGGTCATCATATCCCTCATTCCTGTATGCCCTCTGGTAACCATATCCCTCATTCCTGTATGCCCTCTGGTCACGATATCCCTCATACCTGTACGCCCTCTGGTCACCATATACCTCATTCCTGTACGCCCTCTGGTCACCATATCCCTCACTCCTGTACGCCCTCTGGTCACCATATACATCACTCCTCTACGCCCTCTGGTCAGCATACACCTCATTCCTGTATGCCCTCTGGTCACCATATACCTCATTCCTGTACGCCCTGTGGTCACCATATACCTGTACGCCCACTGGTCACCATATATCTGTATGCCCTCTGGTCACCATATACCTGTACGCCCTCTGCTCAGCATATCCCTCATTCCTGTACGCCCTCTGGTCACCATATCCCTCATTCCTGTACGCCCTCTGGTCACCATATCCCTCATTCCTGTACGCCATCTGGCCACCATATCCCTCACTCCTGTACGCTCTCTGGTCACCATATCCCTCATTCCTGTACGCCCCCTGGTCACCATATTCCTCACTCCAGGACGCCCTCTGGTCACCATATCCCTCATTCCTGTACGCCCTCTAGTCACCATATACCACATTCCTATACACCCTCTGGTCACCATATACCTCATTCCTGTACGCCCCCAGGTCACCATATACCTCACTCCTGTACGCCCTGTTGTCATGATGTACGTCACTCCTGTACGCCCTCTGGTCACCATATCCCTCACTCCTGTACGCCCTATGGTCACCAGATACTCAACTCCTGTACGCCTTCTGGTCACCATATACCTCATTCCTGCACGCCCTCTGGTCACCATGTCCCTCATTCCTGTACGCCCTCTGGTCACCATGTACTTCATTCCTGTACGCCCTCTTGTCACCATATCCCTCACTCCTGTACGCCCTCTGGTCACCATATCCCTCATTCCTGTACGCCCTTTGGTCACTGTATACATCACTCCTCTACGCCCTCTGGTCAGCATACACCTCACTCCTGTATGCCCTCTGGTCACCATATACCTCACTCCTGTACGCCCTCTGGTCACCATATCCCTCACTCCTGTACGCCATCTGGTCACCATACACCTCATTCCTGTACGCCCCCTGGTCACCATATTCCTCACTCCAGGACGCCCTCTGGTCACCATATCCCTCATTCCTGTACGCCCTCTAGTCACCATATACCACATTCCTATACACCCTCTGGTCACCATATACCTCATTCCTGTACGCCCCCAGGTCACCATATACCTCACTCCTGTACGCCCTGTTGTCATGATGTACGTCACTCCTGTACGCCCTCTGGTCACCATATCCCTCACTCCTGTACGCCCTATGGTCACCAGATACTCAACTCCTGTACGCCTTCTGGTCACCATATACCTCATTCCTGCACGCCCTCTGGTCACCATGTCCCTCATTCCTGTACGCCCTCTGGTCACCATGTACTTCATTCCTGTACGCCGTCTGGTCACCATATTCTTCATTCCTGTACACCCTCTGGTCACCATATCCCTCATTCCTGTACGCCCTCTGGCCACCATATACCTCAGTCCTGTACGCCCTCTGGTCAGCATACACCTCACTCCTGTATGCCCTCTGGTCAACATATACCTCACTCCTGTACGTCCTCTGGTCACCATACACCTCATTCCTGTATGCCCTCTGGTCACCATATACCTCATTCTTGTACGCCCTCTGGTCACCATATACCTGTACACCCTCTGGTCACCATATCCCTCACTCCTGTACGCCCTCTCGTCACCATATACCTCATTCCTGTACGCCCTCTGGTCACCATATCTCTCACTCCTGTACGCCCTCTGGTCATCATATAACTCACTACTGCATGCCCTCTGCTCACCATATACCTCATTCCAGTACGCCCCCTGGTCAGCAGATACCTCATTCCAGTATGCCCTCTGGTCACCATATACCTCATTCCTGTACGCCCTCTGGTCACCATATCCCTCACTCCTGTACGCCTTCTTGTCACCATATCCGTCATTCCTGTACTCCCTCTGGTCACCATATCCCTCACTCCTGTACGCCCTCTGGTCACCATATCCGTCATTCCTGTACGCCCTCTGGTCACCATATCTCTCATTCCTGTACGCCCTCTGGTCACCATATCCCTCACTCCTGTACGCCCTTTGTTCACCATATACCTCACTCCTGTACGCCCTTTGTTCACCATACAACTCATTCCTGTACGCCCTCTGGTCACCATACACCTCATTCCTGTATTCCCTCTGGTCACCATACACCTCACTCTCATGCGCCCTCTGGTCACCATATACCTCACTCTCGTACGCCCTCTGGTCACCATATTCCTGTACGCCCTCTCGTCACCATATTCCTGTACGCCCTCTGGTCACCATATACCTCAATCCTGTACGCTCTCTGGTCACCGTATCCCTCACTCCTATACGCCCTTTGGCCACCATATCCCTCACTCCTGTACGTCCCCTGGTCACCATATCCCTCACTCCTGTACGCCCTCTGGTCATCATATAACTCACTACTGTATGCCCTCTAGTCACCATATCCCTCATTCCTGTACTCCCTCTGGTCACCATATCCCTCATTCCTGTACGCCCTTTGGTCACCGTATACATCACTCCTCTACGCCCTCTGGTCAGCATACACCTCACTCCTGTATACCCTCTTGTCACCATATCCCTCATTCCTGTGCGCCCTCTGGTCACCATATACCTCATTCCTGTATGCCCTCTGTTCACCATATACCTGTACGCCCTCTGGTCACCATATACCTGTACGCCCTCTGGTCACCATATCCCTCACTCCTGTACGCCCTCTGGTCACCATATCCCTCACTCCTGTACGCTCTCTGGTCACCATACACCTCATTTCTGTATGTCCTCTGGTCACCATATACCTCATTCCTGTATGCCCTCTCGTCACCATATACCTGTACGCCCTCTAGTCACCATATACCTTTACGCGCTCTGGTCCCCATAGCCGTCATTCCTGTACGCCCTCTGGTCACCATATCCCTCACTCCTGTACGCCCTCTTGTCACCATATCCCTCACTCCTGTACGCCCTCTGGTCACCATCTCCCTCACTCCTGTACGCCCCCTGGTCACCCTATCCATCATTCCTGTACGCCCCCTGGTCACCATACACCTCATTACTGTCCGCCCTCTGGTCACCATATACCTCATTCCTGTACACCCTCTGGTCAACATATATCTCATTCCTGTATATCCTCTATTCACCATATACTTCACTCCTCTACGCCCCCTGGTCACCATATCCCTCACGCCTGTACGCCCTCTGGTCACCATATACCTCACTCCTGTACGCCCTCTCGTCACCATATAACTCATTCCTGTACGCCCTCTGCTCACCATACACCTCATTTCTGTATGCCCTCTGGTCAGCATACACCTCACTCCTGTACGCCCTCTCGTCACCATATCCGTCATTCCTGTACGCCATCTGCTCACCATATACCTCACTCCTGTACGCCCTCTGTTCACCATATAACTCATTCCTGTACGCCCTCTGGTCACCATATACCTCATTCCTGTATGCCCTCTGGTCACCATACACCTCATTCCTGTATTCACTCAGGTCACCATACACCTCATTCCTGTATGCCCTCCGGTCGCCATATCCGTCATTCCTGTATGCCCTCTGTTCACCATATACCTCACTCTCGTACGCCCTCTGGTCACTATATACCTCACTCTCGTACGCCCTCTGGTCACCATATACCTCACTCTTGTACGTCCTCTGATCATGATATAACTCACTACTGTACGCTCTCTAGTCACCATATCCCTCATTCCTGTACTCCCTCTGGTCACCATATCCCTCATTCCTGTACGCCCTTTGGTCACCGTATACATCACTCCTCTATGCCCTCTGGTCAACATACACCTCATTCCTGTATGCCCTCTGGTCACCATATACCTCACTCCTGTACGCCCTCTCGTCACCATATCCCTCACTCCTGTATGCCCTCAGTTCACCCTATACCTCACTACTGTACGCCCTCTGGTCACCATATACCTCATTCCTGTACGCCCTCTGGTCACCATATACCTCACTCCTGTACGCCCTCTGGTCACCATATACCTCACTCCTGTACCCCCTCTGGTCACCATATCCCTCACTCCTGTACGCCCTCTGCTCATCATATCCCTCCTGTACGCCCTCTGGTCACCATATCCCTCATTCCTGTACGGCCTCTGGTCATCATATCCCTCATTCCTGTATGCCCTCTGGTAACCCCATGCCTCATTCCTATACGCCCTCTGGACAGGATATCCTTCATACCTGTACGCCCTCTACTCATCATATCCCTCCTGTACGCCCTCTGGTCCCCATATCCCTCATTCCAGTACGCCATCTGGTCACCATACACCTCATTCCTGTATGCCCTCCGGTCGCCATATCCGTCATTCCAGTATGCCCTCTGTTCACCATATACCTCACTCTCGTACGCCCTCTGGTCACCATATACCTCACTCCTGTACACCCACTCGTCACCATATCCCTCATTCCTGTACACCCTCTGCTCACCATATACCTCACTCCTGTACGCCCTCTGCTCACCATATAACTCATTCCTGTACGCCCTCTGGTCACCATATTCCGCACTCCTGTACGCCCTCTGGTAACCATATACCTCATTCCTGTATGCTCTCTGGTCACCATGCACCTCATTCCTGTATTCCCTCTGGTCACCAAACACCTCATTCCTGTATGCCCTCCGGTCGCCATATCCGTCATTCCAGTATGCCCTCTGTTCACCATATACCTCTCTCCTGTACGCCCTCTGGTCACCATATCCCTCACTCCTGTACGCCCTCTGGTCACCATATCCCTCACTCCTGTACGACCTATGGTCACCAGATACTCAACTCCTGTACACCTTCTGGTCACCATATACCTCATTCCTGCACGCCCTCTGGTCACCATGTCCCTCATTCCTGTACGCCCTCTGGTCACCATGTACTTCATTCCTGTACGCCCTCTGGTCACCATATTCTTCATTCCTGTACGCCCTCTGGTCACCATATCCCTCATTCCTGTACGCCCTCTGGTCACCATGTACTTCATTCCTGTACGCCCTCTGGTCACCATATACCTCATTCTTCTACACCCTCTGGTCACCATATACCTGTACACCCTCTGGTCACCATATCCCTCACTCCTGTACGCCCTCTCGTCACCATATACCTCATTCCTGTACGCCCTCTGGTCACCATATCCCTCACTCCTGTACGCCCTCTGGTCATCATATAACTCACTACTGCATGCACTCTAGTCACCATATCCCTCATTCCTGTACTCCCTCTGGTCACCATATCCCTCATTCCTGTACGCCCTTTGGTCACCGTATACAGCACTCCTCTACGCCCTCTGGTCAGCATAGACCTCACTCCTGTATGCCCTCTGGTCACCATATCACTCATTCCTGTGCGTCCTCTGCTCACCATATACCTCATTCCTGTATGCCCTCTGGTCACCATATACCTGTACGCCCTCTGGTCACCATATCCCTCACTCCTGTACGCCCTCTTGTCACCATATCCCTCACTCCTGTACGCCCTCTGGTCACCATATCCCTCATTCCTGTACTCTCTCTGGTCACCATATCCCTCATTCCTGTATGCCCCCTGGTCACCATATAGCTCACTCCTGTACGCACTCTCGTCACCATATACCTCACTCCTGTACGCCCTCTGTTCACCATATAACTCATTCCTGTACGCCCTCTGGTCAGCATATCCCGCAGTCCTGTACGCCCTCTGGTAACCATATACCTCATTCCTGTATGCCCTCAGGTCACCATACATCTCATTCCTGTACGCCCTCTGATCACCATATTCCTGTACGCCCTCTGGTCACCATATCCCGCACTCCTGTACGCCCTCTGGTCATCATATAACTCACTACTGTACGCCCTCTAGTCACCATATCCCTCGTTCCTGTACTCCCTCTGGTCACCATATCCCTCATTCCTGTACGCCCTTTGGTCACTGTATACATCACTCCTCTACGCCCTCTGGTCAGCATACACCTCACTCCTGTATGCCCTCTGGTCACCATATACCTCACTCCTGTACGCCCTCTGGTCACCATATCCCTCACTCCTGTACGCCATCTGGTCACCATACACCTCATTCCTGTACGCCCCCTGGTCACCATATTCCTCACTCCAGGACGCCCTCTGGTCACCATATCCCTCATTCCTGTACGCCCTCTAGTCACCATATACCACATTCCTATACACCCTCTGGTCACCATATACCTCATTCCTGTACGCCCCCAGGTCACCATATACCTCACTCCTGTACGCCCTGTTGTCATGATGTACGTCACTCCTGTACGCCCTCTGGTCACCATATCCCTCACTCCTGTACGCCCTATGGTCACCAGATACTCAACTCCTGTACGCCTTCTGGTCACCATATACCTCATTCCTGCACGCCCTCTGGTCACCATGTCCCTCATTCCTGTACGCCCTCTGGTCACCATGTACTTCATTCCTGTACGCCCTCTGGTCACCATATTCTTCATTCCTGTACACCCTCTGGTCACCATATCCCTCATTCCTGTACGCCCTCTGGCCACCATATACCTCAGTCCTGTACGCCCTCTGGTCAGCATACACCTCACTCCTGTATGCCCTCTGGTCAACATATGCCTCACTCCTGTACGCCCTCTGGTCACCATACACCTCATTCCAGTATGCCCTCTGGTCACCATATACCTCATTCTTGTACGCCCTCTGGTCACCATATACCTGTACACCCTCTGGTCACCATATCCCTCACTCCTGTACGCCCTCTCGTCACCATATACCTCATTCCTGTACGCCCTCTGGTCACCATATCTCTCACTCCTGTACGCCCTCTGGTCATCATATAACTCACTACTGCATGCCCTCTGGTCACCATATACCTCATTCCAGTACGCCCCCTGGTCAGCAGATACCTCATTCCAGTATGCCCTCTGGTCACCATATACCTCATTCCTGTACGCCCTCTGGTCACCATATCCCTCACTCCTGTACGCCTTTTTGTCACCATATCCGTCATTCCTGTACTCCCTCTGGTCACCATATCCCTCACTCCTGTACGCCCTCTGGTCACCATATCCGTCATTCCTGTACGCCCTCTGGTCACCATATCTCTCATTCCTGTACGCCCTCTGGTCACCATATCCCTCACTCCTGTACGCCCTTTGTTCACCATATACCTCACTCCTGTACGCCCTTTGTTCACCATACAACTCATTCCTGTACGCCCTCCGGTCACCATACACCTCATTCCTGTATTCCCTCAGGTCACCATACACCTCACTCTCATGCGCCCTCTGGTCACCATATACCTCACTCTCGTACGCCCTCTGGTCACCATATTCCTGTACGCCCTCTCGTCACCATATTCCTGTACGCCCTCTGGTCACCATATACCTCAATCCTGTACGCTCTCTGGTCACCGTATCCCTCACTCCTATACGCCCTTTGGCCACCATATCCCTCACTCCTGTACGTCCCCTGGTCACCATATCCCTCACTCCTGTACGCCCTCTGGTCATCATATAACTCACTACTGTATGCCCTCTAGTCACCATATCCCTCATTCCTGTACTCCCTCTAGTCACCATATCCCTCATTCCTGTACGCCCTTTGGTCACCGTATACATCACTCCTCTACGCCCTCTGGTCAGCATACACCTCACTCCTGTATACCCTCTTGTCACCATATCCCTCATTCCTGTGCGCCCTCTGGTCACCATATACCTCATTCCTGTATGCCCTCTGTTCACCATATACCTGTACGCCCTCTGGTCACCATATACCTGTACGCCCTCTGGTCACCATATCCCTCACTCCTGTACGCCCTCTGGTCACCATATCCCTCACTCCTGTACGCTCTCTGGTCACCATACACCTCATTTCTGTATGTCCTCTGGTCACCATATACCTCATTCCTGTACGCCCTCTCGTCACCATATACCTGTACGCCCTCTAGTCACCATATACCTTTACGCGCTCTGGTCCCCATAGCCGTCATTCCTGTACGCCCTCTGGTCACCATATCCCTCACTCCTGTACGCCCTCTTGTCACCATATCCCTCACTCCTGTACGCCCTCTGGTCACCATCTCCCTCACTCCTGTACGCCCCCTGGTCACCCTATCCATCATTCCTGTACGCCCCCTGGTCACCATACACCTCATTCCTGTCCGCCCTCTGGTCACCATATACCTCATTCCTGTACACCCTCTGGTCAACATATATCTCATTCCTGTACGTCCTCTATTCACCATATATTTCACTCCTCTACGCCCCCTGGTCACCATATCCCTCACGCCTGTACGCCCTCTGGTCACCATATACCTCACTCCTGTACGCCCTCTCGTCACCATATCCGTCATTCCTGTACGCCATCTGCTCACCATATACCTCACTCCTGTACGCCCTCTGTTCACCATATAACTCATTCCTGTACGCCCTCTGGTCACCATATACCTCATTCCTGTATGCCCTCTGGTCACCATACACCTCATTCCTGTATTCACTCAGGTCACCATACACCTCATTCCTGTATGCCCTCCGGTCGCCATATCCGTCATTCCTGTATGCCCTCTGTTCACCATATACCTCACTCTCGTACGCCCTCTGGTCACTATATACCTCACTCTCGTACGCCCTCTGGTCACCATATACCTCACTCTTGTACGTCCTCTGATCATGATATAACTCACTACTGTACGCTCTCTAGTCACCATATCCCTCATTCCTGTACTCCCTCTGGTCACCATATCCCTCATTCCTGTACGCCCTTTGGTCACCGTATACATCACTCCTCTATGCCCTCTGGTCAACATACACCTCATTCCTGTACGCCCCCAGGTCACCATATACCTCACTCCTGTACGCCCTGTTGTCATGATGTACGTCACTCCTGTACGCCCTCTGGTCACCATATCCCTCACTCCTGTACGCCCTATGGTCACCAGATACTCAACTCCTGTACGCCTTCTGGTCACCATATACCTCATTCCTGCACGCCCTCTGGTCACCATGTCCCTCATTCCTGTACGCCCTCTGGTCACCATGTACTTCATTCCTGTACGCCCTCTGGTCACCATATTCTTCATTCCTGTACACCCTCTGGTCACCATATCCGTCATTCCTGTACGCCCTCTGGCCACCATATACCTCAGTCCTGTACGCCCTCTGGTCAGCATACACCTCACTCCTGTATGCCCTCTGGTCAACATATACCTCACTCCTGTACGCCCTCTGGTCACCATACACCTCATTCCTGTATGCCCTCTGGTCACCATATACCTCATTCTTGTACGCCCTCTGGTCACCATATACCTGTACACCCTCTGGTCACCATATCCCTCACTCCTGTACGCCCTCTCGTCACCATATACCTCATTCCTGTACGCCCTCTGGTCACCATATCTCTCACTCCTGTACGCCCTCTGGTCATCATATAACTCACTACTGCATGCCCTCTGGTCACCATATACCTCATTCCAGTACGCCCCCTGGTCAGCAGATACCTCATTCCAGTATGCCCTCTGGTCACCATATACCTCACTCCTGTACGCTCTCTGGTCACCATACACCTCATTCCTGTATGCCCTCTGGTCACCATATACCTCATTCTCCTACGCCCTCTGGTCACCATATACCTGTACACCCTCTGGTCACCATATCCCTCACTCCTGTACGCCCTCTCGTCACCATATACCTCATTCCTGTACGCCCCTCTGGTCACCATATCCCTCACTCCTGTACGCCCTCTGGTCATCATATAACTCACTACTGCATGCACTCTAGTCACCATATCCCTCATTCCTGTACTCCCTCTGGTCACTATATCCCTCATTCCTGTACGCCCTTTGGTCACCGTATACAGCACTCCTCTACGCCCTCTGGTCAGCATAGACCTCACTCCTGTATGCCCTCTGGTCACCATATCACTCATTCCTGTGCGTCCTCTGCTCACCATATACCTCATTCCTGTATGCCCTCTGGTCACCATATACCTGTACGCCCTCTGGTCACCATATCCCTCACTCCTGTACGCCCTCTTATCACCATATCCCTCACTCCTGTACGCCCTCTGGTCACCATATCCCTCATTCCTGTACTCTCTCTGGTCACCATATCCCTCATTCCTGTATGCCCCCTGGTCACCATATAGCTCACTCCTGTACGCACTCTCGTCACCATATACCTCACTCCTGTACGCCCTCTGTTCACCATATAACTCATTCCTGTACGCCCTCTGGTCAGCATATCCCGCAGTCCTGTACGCCCTCCGGTAACCATATACCTCATTCCTGTATGCCCTCAGGTCACCATACATCTCATTCCTGTACGCCCTCTGATCACCATATTCCTGTACGCCCTCTGGTCACCATATCCCGCACTCCTGTACGCCCTCTGGTCATCATATAACTCACTACTGTACGCCCTCTAGTCACCATATCCCTCGTTCCTGTACTCCCTCTGGTCACCATATCCCTCATTCCTGTACGCCCTTTGGTCACTGTATACATCACTCCTCTACGCCCTCTGGTCAGCATACACCTCACTCCTGTATGCCCTCTGGTCACCATATACCTCACTCCTGTACGCCCTCTGGTCACCATATCCCTCACTCCTGTACGCCATCTGGTCACCATACACCTCATTCCTGTACGCCCCCTGGTCACCATATTCCTCACTCCAGGACGCCCTCTGGTCACCATATCCCTCATTCCTGTACGCTCTCTAGTCACCATATACCACATTCCTATACACCCTCTGGTCACCATATACCTCATTCCTGTACGCCCCCAGGTCACCATATACCTCACTCCTGTACGCCCTGTTGTCATGATGTACGTCACTCCTGTACGCCCTCTGGTCACCATATCCCTCACTCCTGTACGCCCTATGGTCACCAGATACTCAACTCCTGTACGCCTTCTGGTCACCATATACCTCATTCCTGCACGCCCTCTGGTCACCATGTCCCTCATTCCTGTACGCCCTCTGGTCACCATGTACTTCATTCCTGTACGCCGTCTGGTCACCATATTCTTCATTCCTGTACACCCTCTGGTCACCATATCCCTCATTCCTGTACGCCCTCTGGCCACCATATACCTCAGTCCTGTACGCCCTCTGGTCAGCATACACCTCACTCCTGTATGCCCTCTGGTCAACATATACCTCACTCCTGTACGCCCTCTGGTCACCATACACCTCATTCCTGTATGCCCTCTGGTCACCATATACCTCATTCTTGTACGCCCTCTGGTCACCATATACCTGTACACCCTCTGGTCACCATATCCCTCACTCCTGTACGCCCTCTCGTCACCATATACCTCATTCCTGTACGCCCTCTGGTCACCATATCTCTCACTCCTGTACGCCCTCTGGTCATCATATAACTCACTACTGCATGCCCTCTGCTCACCATATACCTCATTCCAGTACGCCCCCTGGTCAGCAGATACCTCATTCCAGTATGCCCTCTGGTCACCATATACCTCATTCCTGTACGCCCTCTGGTCACCATATCCCTCACTCCTGTACGCCTTCTTGTCACCATATCCGTCATTCCTGTACTCCCTCTGGTCACCATATCCCTCACTCCTGTACGCCCTCTGGTCACCATATCCGTCATTCCTGTACGCCCTCTGGTCACCATATCTCTCATTCCTGTACGCCCTCTGGTCACCATATCCCTCACTCCTGTACGCCCTTTGTTCACCATATACCTCACTCCTGTACGCCCTTTGTTCACCATACAACTCATTCCTGTACGCCCTCTGGTCACCATACACCTCATTCCTGTATTCCCTCAGGTCACCATACACCTCACTCTCATGCGCCCTCTGGTCACCATATACCTCACTCTCGTACGCCCTCTGGTCACCATATTCCTGTACGCCCTCTCGTCACCATATTCCTGTACGCCCTCTGGTCACCATATACCTCAATCCTGTACGCTCTCTGGTCACCGTATCCCTCACTCCTATACGCCCTTTGGCCACCATATCCCTCACTCCTGTACGTCCCCTGGTCACCATATCCCTCACTCCTGTACGCCCTCTGGTCATCATATAACTCACTACTGTATGCCCTCTAGTCACCATATCCCTCATTCCTGTACTCCCTCTGGTCACCATATCCCTCATTCCTGTACGCCCTTTGGTCACCGTATACATCACTCCTCTACGCCCTCTGGTCAGCATACACCTCACTCCTGTATACCCTCTTGTCACCATATCCCTCATTCCTGTGCGCCCTCTGGTCACCATATACCTCATTCCTGTATGCCCTCTGTTCACCATATACCTGTACGCCCTCTGGTCACCATATACCTGTACGCCCTCTGGTCACCATATCCCTCACTCCTGTACGCCCTCTGGTCACCATATCCCTCACTCCTGTACGCTCTCTGGTCACCATACACCTCATTTCTGTATGTCCTCTGGTCACCATATACCTCATTCCTGTATGCCCTCTCGTCACCATATACCTGTACGCCCTCTAGTCACCATATACCTTTACGCGCTCTGGTCCCCATAGCCGTCATTCCTGTACGCCCTCTGGTCACCATATCCCTCACTCCTGTACGCCCTCTTGTCACCATATCCCTCACTCCTGTACGCCCTCTGGTCACCATCTCCCTCACTCCTGTACGCCCCCTGGTCACCCTATCCATCATTCCTGTACGCCCCCTGGTCACCATACACCTCATTCCTGTCCGCCCTCTGGTCACCATATACCTCATTCCTGTACACCCTCTGGTCAACATATATCTCATTCCTGTATGTCCCTCTATTCACCATATACTTCACTCCTCTACGCCCCCTGGTCACCATATCCCTCACGCCTGTACGCCCTCTGGTCACCATATACCTCACTCCTGTACGCCCTCTCGTCACCATATAACTCATTCCTGTACGCCCTCTGCTCACCATACACCTCATTTCTGTATGCCCTCTGGTCAGCATACACCTCACTCCTGTACGCCCTCTCGTCACCATATCCGTCATTCCTGTACGCCATCTGCTCACCATATACCTCACTCCTGTACGCCCTCTGTTCACCATATAACTCATTCCTGTACGCCCTCTGGTCACCATATACCTCATTCCTGTATGCCCTCTGGTCACCATACACCTCATTCCTGTATTCACTCAGGTCACCATACACCTCATTCCTGTATGCCCTCCGGTCGCCATATCCGTCATTCCTGTATGCCCTCTGTTCACCATATACCTCACTCTCGTACGCCCTCTGGTCACTATATACCTCACTCTCGTACGCCCTCTGGTCACCATATACCTCACTCTTGTACGTCCTCTGATCATGATATAACTCACTACTGTACGCTCTCTAGTCACCATATCCCTCATTCCTGTACTCCCTCTGGTCACCATATCCCTCATTCCTGTACGCCCTTTGGTCACCGTATACATCACTCCTCTATGCCCTCTGGTCAACATACACCTCATTCCTGTATGCCCTCTGGTCACCATATACCTCACTCCTGTACGCCCTCTCGTCACCATATCCCTCACTCCTGTATGCCCTCAGTTCACCCTATACCTCACTACTGTACGCCCTCTGGTCACCATATACCTCATTCCTGTACGCCCTCTGGTCACCATATACCTCACTCCTGTACGCCCTCTGGTCACCATATACCTCACTCCTGTACCCCCTCTGGTCACCATATCCCTCACTCCTGTACGCCCTCTGCTCATCATATCCCTCCTGTACGCCCTCTGGTCACCATATCCCTCATTCCTGTACGGCCTCTGGTCATCATATCCCTCATTCCTGTATGCCCTCTGGTAACCCTATGCCTCATTCCTATACGCCCTCTGGACAGGATATCCTTCATACCTGTACGCCCTCTACTCATCATATCCCTCCTGTACGCCCTCTGGTCCCCATATCCCTCATTCCAGTACGCCATCTGGTCACCATACACCTCATTCCTGTATGCCCTCCGGTCGCCATATCCGTCATTCCAGTATGCCCTCTGTTCACCATATACCTCACTCTCGTACGCCCTCTGGTCACCATATACCTCACTCCTGTACACCCACTCGTCACCATATCCCTCATTCCTGTACACCCTCTGCTCACCATATACCTCACTCCTGTACGCCCTCTGCTCACCATATAACTCATTCCTGTACGCCCTCTGGTCACCATATTCCGCACTCCTGTACGCCCTCTGGTAACCATATACCTCATTCCTGTATGCTCTCTGGTCACCATGCACCTCATTCCTGTATTCCCTCTGGTCACCAAACACCTCATTCCTGTATGCCCTCCGGTCGCCATATCCGTCATTCCAGTATGCCCTCTGTTCACCATATACCTCACTCCTGTACGCCCTCTGGTCACCATATCCCTCACTCCTGTACGCCCTCTGGTCACCATATCCCTCACTCCTGTACGACCTATGGTCACCAGATACTCAACTCCTGTACACCTTCTGGTCACCATATACCTCATTCCTGTACGCCCTCTGGTCACCATGTACTTCATTCCTGTACGCCCTCTGGTCACCATATTCTTCATTCCTGTACGCCCTCTGGTCACCATATCCCTCATTCCTGTACGCCCTCTGGCCACCATATACCTCAGCCCTGTACGCCCTCTGGTCAGCATACACCTCACTCCTGTACGCCCTCTGGTCACCATATACCTCACTCCTGTACGCTCTCTGGTCACCATACACCTCATTCCTGTATGCCCTCTGGTCACCATATACCTCATTCTTCTACGCCCTCTGGTCACCATATACCTGTACACCCTCTGGTCACCATATCCCTCACTCCTGTACGCCCTCTCGTCACCATATACCTCATTCCTGTACGCCCTCTGGTCACCATATCCCTCACTCCTGTACGCCCTCTGGTCATCATATAACTCACTACTGCATGCACTCTAGTCACCATATCCCTCATTCCTGTACTCCCTCTGGTCACCATATCCCTCATTCCTGTACGCCCTTTGGTCACCGTATACAGCACTCCTCTACGCCCTCTGGTCAGCATAGACCTCACTCCTGTATGCCCTCTGGTCACCATATCACTCATTCCTGTGCGTCCTCTGCTCACCATATACCTCATTCCTGTATGCCCTCTGGTCACCATATACCTGTACGCCCTCTGGTCACCATATCCCTCACTCCTGTACGCCCTCTTGTCACCATATCCCTCACTCCTGTACGCCCTCTGGTCACCATATCCCTCATTCCTGTACTCTCTCTGGTCACCATATCCCTCATTCCTGTATGCCCCCTGGTCACCATATAGCTCACTCCTGTACGCACTCTCGTCACCATATACCTCACTCCTGTACGCCCTCTGTTCACCATATAACTCATTCCTGTACGCCCTCTGGTCAGCATATCCCGCAGTCCTGTACGCCCTCTGGTAACCATATACCTCATTCCTGTATGCCCTCAGGTCACCATACATCTCATTCCTGTACGCCCTCTGATCACCATATTCCTGTACGCCCTCTGGTCACCATATCCCGCACTCCTGTACGCCCTCTGGTCATCATATAACTCACTACTGTACGCCCTCTAGTCACCATATCCCTCGTTCCTGTACTCCCTCTGGTCACCATATCCCTCATTCCTGTACGCCCTTTGGTCACTGTATACATCACTCCTCTACGCCCTCTGGTCAGCATACACCTCACTCCTGTATGCCCTCTGGTCACCATATACCTCACTCCTGTACGCCCTCTGGTCACCATATCCCTCACTCCTGTACGCCATCTGGTCACCATACACCTCATTCCTGTACGCCCCCTGGTCACCATATTCCTCACTCCAGGACGCCCTCTGGTCACCATATCCCTCATTCCTGTACGCCCTCTAGTCACCATATACCACATTCCTATACACCCTCTGGTCACCATATACCTCATTCCTGTACGCCCCCAGGTCACCATATACCTCACTCCTGTACGCCCTGTTGTCATGATGTACGTCACTCCTGTACGCCCTCTGGTCACCATATCCCTCACTCCTGTACGCCCTATGGTCACCAGATACTCAACTCCTGTACGCCTTCTGGTCACCATATACCTCATTCCTGCACGCCCTCTGGTCACCATGTCCCTCATTCCTGTACGCCCTCTGGTCACCATGTACTTCATTCCTGTACGCCCTCTGGTCACCATATTCTTCATTCCTGTATACCCTCTGGTCACCATATCCCTCATTCCTGTACGCCCTCTGGCCACCATATACCTCAGTCCTGTACGCCCTCTGGTCAGCATACACCTCACTCCTGTATGCCCTCTGGTCAACATATGCCTCACTCCTGTACGCCCTCTGGTCACCATACACCTCATTCCTGTATGCCCTCTGGTCACCATATACCTCATTCTTGTACGCCCTCTGGTCACCATATACCTGTACACCCTCTGGTCACCATATCCCTCACTCCTGTACGCCCTCTCGTCACCATATACCTCATTCCTGTACGCCCTCTGGTCACCATATCTCTCACTCCTGTACGCCCTCTGGTCATCATATAACTCACTACTGCATGCCCTCTGGTCACCATATACCTCATTCCAGTACGCCCCCTGGTCAGCAGATACCTCATTCCAGTATGCCCTCTGGTCACCATATACCTCATTCCTGTACGCCCTCTGGTCACCATATCCCTCACTCCTGTACGCCTTCTTGTCACCATATCCGTCATTCCTGTACTCCCTCTGGTCACCATATCCCTCACTCCTGTACGCCCTCTGTTCACCATATAACTCATTCCTGTACGCCCTCTGGTCACCATATCCCTCACTCCTGTACGCCCTTTGGTCACCAAATCCCTCATTCCTGTACGCCCTCTGGTCACCATATCCCTCATTCCTGTACACCCTCTGGTCACCATATCCCTCACTCCTGTACGTTCCTGGTCACCATATCCCTCATTCCAGTACGCCCTCTGGTCACCATATACCTCATTCCAGTACGCCCCCTGGTCAGCAGATACCTCATTCCAGTATGCCCTCTGTTCACCATATACCTCATTCCTGTACGCCCTCTGGTCACCATATTCCTCACTCCTGTACGCCTTCTTGTCAGCATATCCGTCATTCCTGTACTCCCTCTGGTCACCATATCCCTCACTCCTGTACGCCCTCTGGTCACCATATCCGTCATTCCTGTACGCCCTCTGGTCACCATATCTCTCATTCCTGTACGCCCTCTGGTCACCATATCCCTCACTCCTGTACGCCCTTTGTTCACCATATACCTCACTCCTGTACGCCCTTTGTTCACCATACAACTCATTCCTGTACGCCCTCTGGTCACCATACACCTCATTCCTGTATTCCCTCAGGTCACCATACACCTCACTCTCATGCGCCCTCTGGTCACCATATACCTCACTCTCGTACGCCCTCTGGTCACCATATTCCTGTACGCCCTCTCGTCACCATATTCCTGTACTCCCTCTGGTCACCATATCCCTCATTCCTGTACGCCCTTTGGTCACCGTATACATCACTCCTCTACGCCCTCTGGTCAGCATACACCTCACTCCTGTATACCCTCTTGTCACCATATCCCTCATTCCTGTGCGCCCTCTGGTCACCATATACCTCATTCCTGTATGCCCTCTGTTCACCATATACCTGTACGCCCTCTGGTCACCATATACCTGTACGCCCTCTGGTCACCATATCCCTCACTCCTGTACGCCCTCTGGTCACCATATCCCTCACTCCTGTACGCTCTCTGGTCACCATACACCTCATTTCTGTATGTCCTCTGGTCACCATATACCTCATTCCTGTACGTCCTCTCGTCACCATATACCTGTACGCCCTCTAGTCACCATATACCTTTACGCGCTCTGGTCCCCATAGCCGTCATTCCTGTACGCCCTCTGGTCACCATATCCCTCACTCCTGTACGCCCTCTGGTCACCATCTCCCTCACTCCTGTACGCCCCCTGGTCACCCTATCCATCATTCCTGTACGCCCCCTGGTCACCATACACCTCATTGCTGTCCGCCCTCTGGTCACCATATACCTCATTCCTGTACACCCTCTGGTCAACATATATCTCATTCCTGTACGTCCTCTATTCACCATATTCTTCACTCCTCTACGCCCCCTGGTCACCATATCCCTCACGCCTGTACGCCCTCTGGTCACCATATACCTTACTCCTGTACGCCCTCTGGTCACCATATCCCTCACTCCTGTACGCCCCCTGGTCGCCATATCCCTCATTCCTGTACGCCCCATGGGCACCATATACCTCAATCCTGTACGCCCTCTGGTCACCATTTACCTCATTCCTGTACGCCCTCTGGTCACCATATCCCTCATTACTGTACGCCCTCTACTAACCATATACCTCATTCCTGTATGCACTCTGGTCACCATACACCTCATTCCTGTATTCCCTCTGGTCACCATACACCTCATTCCTGTATGCCCTCCGGTCGCCATATCCATCATTCCTGTATGCTCTCTGTTCACCATATACCTCACTCTCGTACGCCCTCTGGTCACCATATACCTCACTCCTGTACGCCCTCTCGTCACCATATTCCTGTACGCCCTCTGGTCACCATATACCTCAATCCTGTATGCTCTCTGGTCACCGTATCCCGCACTCCTATACGCCCTTTGGTCACCCTATCCCTCACTCCTGTACGCCCTCTGGTCACCATATCCCTCACTCCTGTACACCCTCTGGTAACCATATACCGCATTCCTGTACACCCTCTGGTCACCATTTCCCTCATTCCTGTACGCCCTCTGGTAACCATATCCCTCATTCCTGTACGCCCTCTGTTCAACATATACCTCTACGCCCTGTGGTCACCATATACCTCACTCCGGTACGCCATCTGGTCACCATATACCTATACGCCCACTGGTCACCATATATCTGTATGCCCTCTGGTCACCATATACCTGTACGCCCTCTAGTCACCATATACCTTTACGCGCTCTGGTCCCCATAGCCGTCATTCCTGTACGCCCTCTGGTCACCATATCCCTCATTCCTGTACGCCCTCTGGTCACCATATAGCTCACTCCTGTACGCCCTCTTGTCACCATATCCCTCACTCCTGTACGCCCTCTGGTCACCATCTCCCTCACTCCTGTACACCCCCTGGTCACCATATACCTCATTCCTGTACGCCCTCTGGTCAACATATATCTCATTCCTGTACATCCTCTATTCACCATATACTTCACTCCACTACGCCCCCTGGTCACCATATCCCTCACGCCTGTACGCCCTCTGGTCACCATATACCTTACTCCTGTACGCCCTCTGGTCACCATATCCCTCACTCCTGTACGCCCCCTGGTCGCCATATCCCTCATTCCTGTACGCCCCATGGGCACCATATACCTCAATCCTGTACGCCCTCTGGTCACCATTTACTTCATTCCTGTACGCCCTCTGGTCACCATATCCCTCATTACTGTACGCCCTCTGCTAACCATATACCTCATTCCTGTATGCACTCTGGTCACCATACACCTCATTCCTGTATTCCCTCTGGTCACCATACACCTCATTCCTGTATGCCCTCCGGTCGCCATATCCGTCATTCCTGTATGCTCTCTGTTCACCATATACCTCACTCTCGTACGCCCTCTGGTCACCAGATACTTCACTCCTGTACGCCCTCTCGTCACCATATTCCTGTACGCCCTCTCGTCACCATATTCCTGTACGCCCTCTGGTCACCATATACCTCAATCCTGTACGCTCTCTGGTCACCGTATCCCTCACTCCTATACGCCCTTTGGCCACCATATCCCTCACTCCTGTACGTCCCCTGGTCACCATATCCCTCACTCCTGTACGCCCTCTGGTCATCATATAACTCACTACTGTATGCCCTCTAGTCACCATATCCCTCATTCCTGTACTCCCTCTGGTCACCATATCCCTCATTCCTGTACGCCCTTTGGTCACCGTATACATCACTCCTCTACGCCCTCTGGTCAGCATACACCTCATTCCTGTATACCCTCTTGTCACCATATCCGTCATTCCTGTGCTCCCTCTGGTCACCATATACCTCATTCCTGTATGCCCTCTGTTCACCATATACCTGTACGCCCTCTGGTCACCATATACATGTACGCCCTCTGGTCACCGTATCCCTCACTCCTGTACACCCTCTGGTCACCATATCCCTCACTCCTGTACGCTCTCTGGTCACCATACACCTCATTTCTGTATGCCCTCTGGTCACCATATACCTCATTCCTGTACGCCCTCTCGTCACCATATACCTGTACGCCCTCTAGTCACCATATACCTTTACGCGCTCTGGTCCCCATAGCCGTCATTCCTGTACGTCCTCTGGTCACCATATCCCTCACTCCTGTACGCCCTCTTGTCACCATATCCCTCACTCCTGTACGCCCTCTGGTCACGATCTCCCTCACTCCAGTACGCCCCCTGGTCACCCTATCCCCCATTCCTGTACACCCCCTGGTCACCATACACCTCATTCCTGTCCGCCCTCTGGTCACCATACACCTCATTCCTGTATTCCCTCTGGTCACCATACACCTCATTCCTGTATGCCCTCCGGTCGCCATATCCGTCATTCCTGTATGCTCTCTGTTCACCATATACATCACTCTTGTACACCCTCTGGTCACCATATACCTCACTCCTGTACGCCCTCTCGTCACCATATTCCTGTACGCCCTCTCGTCACCATATTCCTGTACGCCCTCTGGTCACCATATACCTCAATCCTGTACGCTCTCTGGTCACCGTATCCCTCACTCCTATACGCCCTTTGGTCACCATATCCCTCACTCCTGTACGCCCTCTGGTCACCATATCCCTCATTCCTGTACGCCCTCTGGTCAACATATACCTGTACGCCCTCTGGTCACCATATACCTCACTCCGGTACGCCATCTGGTCACCATATACCTATACGCCCTCTGGTCACCATATCCCTCAGTCCTGTACACCCTCTGGTCACCATATCCTTCACTCCTGTACGCACTCTGCTCATCATATCGCTCCTGTACGCCCTCTGGTCACCATATACCTGTACACCCTCTGGTCACCATATCCCTCACTCCTGTACGCCCTCTGCTCACCATATACCTCACTCCTGTACGCCCTCTGTTCACCATATAACTCATTCCTGTACGCCCTCTGGTCACCATATCCCTCACTCCTATACGCCCTTTGGTCACCAAATCCCTCATTCCTGTACGCCCTCTGGTCACCACATACCTCACTCCTGTACGCCCTCTGGTCACCATATCCCTTATTCCTCTACGCCCTCTGGTCACCATATCCCTCATTCCTGTACACCCTCTGGTCACCATATCCCTCACTCCTGTACATTCCTGGTCACCATATCCCTCATTCCTGTACGCCCTCTGGTCACCATATACCTTATTCCAGTACGCCCCCTGGTCAGCAGATACCTCATTCCAGTACGCCCCCTGGTCAGCAGATACCTCATTCCAGTATGCCCTCTGTTCACCATATACCTCATTCCTGTACGCCCTCTGGTCACCATATCCCTCATTACTGTACGCCCTCTACTAACCATATACCTCATTCCTGTATGCACTTTGGTCACCATACACCTCATTCCTGTATTCCCTCTGGTCACCATACACCTCATTCCTGTATGCCCTCCGGTCGCCATATCCATCATTCCTGTATGCTCTCTGTTCACCATATACCTCACTCTCGTACGCCCTCTGGTCACCATATACCTCACTCCTGTACGCCCTCTGGTCACCATATCCCTCATTACTGTACGCCCTCTGCTAACCATATACCTCATTCCTGTATGCACTCTGGTCACCATACACCTCATTCCTGTATTCCCTCTGGTCACCATACACCTCATTCCTGTATGCCCTCCGGTCGCCATATCCGTCATTCCTGTATGCTCTCTGTTCACCATATACCTCACTCTCGTACGCCCTCTGGTCACCAGATACTTCACTCCTGTACGCCCTCTCGTCACCATATTCCTGTACGCCCTCTCGTCACCATATTCCTGTACGCCC
Source organism: Mobula birostris (assembly GCF_030028105.1). Classification (NCBI taxonomy): domain Eukaryota; kingdom Metazoa; phylum Chordata; class Chondrichthyes; order Myliobatiformes; family Myliobatidae; genus Mobula; species Mobula birostris. The sequence goes on along the minus strand of NW_027274221.1, from coordinate 37,039 downwards.
TCTGGTCACCATATACCTCAATCCTGTACGCTCTCTGGTCACCGTATTCCTCACTCCTATACGCCCTTTGGCCACCATATCCCTCACTCCTGTACGTCCCCTGGTCACCATATCCCTCACTCCTGTACGCCCTCTGGTCATCATATAACTCACTACTGTATGCCCTCTAGTCACCATATCCCTCATTCCTGTACTCCCTCTGGTCACCATATCCCTCATTCCTGTACGCCCTTTGGTCACCGTATACATCACTCCTCTACGCCCTCTGGTCAGCATACACCTCACTCCTGTATACCCTCTTGTCACCATATCCGTCATTCCTGTGCGCCCTCTGGTCACCATATACCTCATTCCTGTATGCCCTCTGTTCACCATATACCTGTACGCCCTCTGGTCACCATATACATGTACGCCCTCTGGTCACCGAATCCCTCACTCCTGTACACCCTCTGGTCACCATATCCCTCACTCCTGTACGCTCTCTGGTCACCATACACCTCATTTCTGTATGCCCTCTGGTCACCATATACCTCATTCCTGTACGCCCTCTCGTCACCATATACCTGTACGCCCTCTAGTCACCATATACCTTTACGCGCTCTGGTCCCCATAGCCGTCATTCCTGTACGCCCTCTGGTCACCATATCCCTCATTCCTGTACGCCCTCTGGTCACCATATCCCTCACTCCTGTACGCCCTCTGGTCACCATATCCCTCACTCCTGTACGCCCTCTGGTCACCATCTCCCTCACTCCAGTACGCCCCCTGGTCACCCTATCCCCCATTCCTGTACACCCCCTGGTCACCATACACCTCATTCCTGTCCGCCCTCTGGTCACCATACACCTCATTCCTGTATTCCCTCTGGTCACCATACACCTCATTCCTGTATGCCCTCCGGTCGCCATATCCGTCATTCCTGTATGCTCTCTGTTCACCATATACATCACTCTCGTACACCCTCTGGTCACCATATACCTCACTCCTGTACGCCCTGTCGTCACCATATTCCTGTACGCCCTCTCGTCACCATATTCCTGTACGCCCTCTGGTCACCATATACCTCAATCCTGTACGCTCTCTGGTCACCGTATCCCTCACTCCTATACGCCCTTTGGTCACCATATCCCTCACTCCTGTACGCCCTCTGGTCACCATATCCCTCATTCCTGTACGCCCTCTGGTCAACATATACCTGTACGCCCTCTGGTCACCATATACCTCACTCCGGTACGCCATCTGGTCACCATATACCTATACGCCCTCTGGTCACCATATCCCTCAGTCCTGTACACCCTCTGGTCACCATATCCTTCACTCCTGTACGCACTCTGCTCATCATATCGCTCCTGTACGCCCTCTGGTCACCATATACCTGTACACCCTCTGGTCACCATATCCCTCACTCCTGTACGCCCTCTGCTCACCATATACCTCACTCCTGTACGCCCTCTGTTCACCATATAACTCATTCCTGTACGCCCTCTGGTCACCATATCCCTCACTCCTATACGCCCTTTGGTCACCAAATCCCTCATTCCTGTACGCCCTCTGGTCACCACATACCTCACTCCTGTACGCCCTCTGGTCACCATATCCCTTATTCCTCTACGCCCTCTGGTCACCATATCCCTCATTCCTGTACACCCTCTGGTCACCATATCCCTCACTCCAGTACATTCCTGGTCACCATATCCCTCATTCCAGTACGCCCTCTGGTCACCATATAACTCATTCCATTACGCCCCCTGGTCAGCAGATACCTCATTCAAGTATGCCCTCTGGTCACCATATACCTCATTCCTGTACGCCCTCTGGTCACCATATCCCTCGCTCCTGTATGCCTTCTTGTCACCATATCCGTCATTCCTGTACTCCCTCTGGTCACCATATCTCTCATTCCTGTACGCCCTCTGGTCACCATATCCCTCACTCCTGTACGCCCTTTGTTCACCATACAACTCATTCCTGTACGCCCTCTGGTCACCATACACCTCATTCCTGTATTCCCTCAGGTCACCATACACCTCACTCTCATGCGCCCTCTGGTAACCATATACCTCACTCTCGTACGCCCTCTGGTCACCATATACCTCACTCCTGTACGTCCCCTGGTAACCATATCCCTCACTCCTGTACGCCCTCTGGTCACCATACACCTCATTCCTGTACGCCCCCTGGTCACCATACACCTCATTCCTGTCCGCCCTCTGGTCACCATATACCTCATTCCTGTACGCCCTCTGGTCACAATATCCCTCATTCCTGTACGCCCTCTGGTCACCATATCCCTCATTCCTGTACGCACTCTGGTCACCATATACCTTATTCCTGTACGCCCTCTCGTCACCATATCCATCATTCCTGTACGCCCTCTGCTCACCATATACCTCACTCCTGTACGCCCTCTCTTCACCATATCCCTCATTCCTGTACGCCCTCTGCTCACCATATACCTCACTCCTATACGCCCTCTGTTGACCATATAACACATTCCTGTACGCCCTCTGGTCACCATATCCCTCACTCCTGTACGCCCTCTGGTCACCATATCCCTCATTCCTGTACGCCCCCTGGTCACCATATTCCTCACTCCAGGACGCCCTCTGGTCACCATATCCCTCATTCCTGTACGCCCTCTAGTCACCATATACCACATTCCTATGCACCCTCTGGTCACCATATACCTCATTCCTGTACGCCCCCAGGTCTCCATATACCTCACTCCTGTACGCCCTGTTGTCATGATGTACCTCACTCCTGTACGCCCTCTGGTCACCATATCCCTCACTCCTGTACGCCCTCTGGTCACCATATCCCTCACTCCTGTACGACCTATGGTCACCAGATACTCAACTCCTGTACACCTTCTGGTCACCATATACCTCATTCCTGCACGCCCTCTGGTCACCATGTCCCTCATTCCTGTACGCCCTCTGGTCACCATGTACTTCATTCCTGTACGCCCTCTGGTCACCATATTCTTCATTCCTGTACGCCCTCTGGTCACCATATCCCTCATTCCTGTACGCCCTCTGGCCACCATATACCTCAGTCCTGTACGCCCTCTGGTCAGCATACACCTCACTCCTGTACGCCCTCTGGTCACCATATACCTCACTCCTGTACGCTCTCTGGTCACCATACACCTCATTCCTGTATGCCCTCTGGTCACCATATACCTCATTCTTCTACGCCCTCTGGTCACCATATACCTGTACACCCTCTGGTCACCATATCCCTCACTCCTGTACGCCCTCTCGTCACCATATACCTCATTCCTGTACGCCCTCTGGTCACCATATCCCTCACTCCTGTACGCCCTCTGGTCATCATATAACTCACTACTGCATGCACTCTAGTCACCATATCCCTCATTCCTGTACTCCCTCTGGTCACCATATCCCTCATTCCTGTACGCCCTTTGGTCACCGTATACAGCACTCCTCTACGCCCTCTGGTCAGCATAGACCTCACTCCTGTATGCCCTCTGGTCACCATATCACTCATTCCTGTGCGTCCTCTGCTCACCATATACCTCATTCCTGTATGCCCTCTGGTCACCATATACCTGTACGCCCTCTGGTCACCATATCCCTCACTCCTGTACGCCCCTCTTGTCACCATATCCCTCACTCCTGTACGCCCTCTGGTCACCATATCCCTCATTCCTGTACTCTCTCTGGTCACCATATCCCTCATTCCTGTATGCCCCCTGGTCACCATATAGCTCACTCCTGTACGCACTCTCGTCACCATATACCTCACTCCTGTACGCCCTCTGTTCACCATATAACTCATTCCTGTACGCCCTCTGGTCAGCATATCCCGCAGTCCTGTACGCCCTCTGGTAACCATATACCTCATTCCTGTATGCCCTCAGGTCACCATACATCTCATTCCTGTACGCCCTCTGATCACCATATTCCTGTACGCCCTCTGGTCACCATATCCCGCACTCCTGTACGCCCTCTGGTCATCATATAACTCACTACTGTACGCCCTCTAGTCACCATATCCCTCGTTCCTGTACTCCCTCTGGTCACCATATCCCTCATTCCTGTACGCCCTTTGGTCACTGTATACATCACTCCTCTACGCCCTCTGGTCAGCATACACCTCACTCCTGTATGCCCTCTGGTCACCATATACCTCAATCCTGTACGCCCTCTGGTCACCATATCCCTCACTCCTGTACGCCATCTGGTCACCATACACCTCATTCCTGTACGCCCCCTGGTCACCATATTCCTCACTCCAGGACGCCCTCTGGTCACCATATCCCTCATTCCTGTACGCCCTCTAGTCACCATATACCACATTCCTATACACCCTCTGGTCACCATATACCTCATTCCTTTACGCCCCCAGGTCACCATATACCTCACTCCTGTACGCCCTGTTGTCATGATGTACGTCACTCCTGTACGCCCTCTGGTCACCATATCCCTCACTCCTGTACGCCCTATGGTCACCAGATACTCAACTCCTGTACGCCTTCTGGTCACCATATACCTCATTCCTGCACGCCCTCTGGTCACCATGTCCCTCATTCCTGTACGCCCTCTGGTCACCATGTACTTCATTCCTGTACGCCCTCTGGTCACCATATTCTTCATTCCTGTACACCCTCTGGTCACCATATCCCTCATTCCTGTACGCCCTCTGACCACCATATACCTCAGTCCTGTACGCCCTCTGGTCAGCATACACCTCACTCCTGTATGCCCTCTGGTCAACATATACCTCACTCCTGTACGCCCTCTGGTCACCATACACCTCATTCCTGTATGCCCTCTGGTCACCATATACCTCATTCTTGTACGCCCTCTGGTCACCATATACCTGTACACCCTCTGGTCACCATATCCCTCACTCCTGTACGCCCCTCTCGTCACCATATACCTCATTCCTGTACGCCCTCTGGTCACCATATCTCTCACTCCTGTACGCCCTCTGGTCATCATATAACTCACTACTGCATGCCCTCTGCTCACCATATACCTCATTCCAGTACGCCCCCTGGTCAGCAGATACCTCATTCCAGTATGCCCTCTGGTCACCATATACCTCATTCCTGTACGCCCTCTGGTCACCATATCCCTCACTCCTGTACGCCTTCTTGTCACCATATCCGTCATTCCTGTACTCCCTCTGGTCACCATATCCCTCACTCCTGTACGCCCTCTGGTCACCATATCCGTCATTCCTGTACGCCCTCTGGTCACCATATCTCTCATTCCTGTACGCCCTCTGGTCACCATATCCCTCACTCCTGTACGCCCTTTGTTCACCATACACCTCATTCCTGTATTCCCTCAGGTCACCATACACCTCACTCTCATGCGCCCTCTGGTAACCATATACCTCACTCTCGTACGCCCTCTGGTCACCATATACCTCACTCCTGTACGTCCCCTGGTAACCATATCCCTCACTCCTGTACGCTCTCTGGTCACCATACACCTCATTCCTGTACGCCCCCTGGTCACCATACACCTCATTCCTGTCCGCCCTCTGGTCACCATATACCTCATTCCTGTACGCCCTCTGGTCACCATATACCTCACTCCTGTGCGCCCTGTGGTCACCATATCTCTCATTCCTGTACGCTGTCTGGTCACAATATCCCTCATTCCTGTACGCCCTCTGGTCACCATATCCCTCATTCCTGTACGCACTCTGGTCACCATATACCTTATTCCTGTACGCCCTCTCGTCACCATATCCATCATTCCTGTACGCCCTCTGCTCACCATATACCTCAATCCTGTACGCCCTCTCTTCACCATATCCCTCATTCCTGTACGCCCTCTGCTCACCATATACCTCACTCCTATACGCGCTCTGTTGACCATATAACACATTCCTGTACGCCCTCTGGTCACCATATCCCTCACTCCTGTACGCCCTCTGGTCACCATATCCCTCATTCCTGTACGCCCCCTGGTCACCATATTCCTCACTCCAGGACGCCCTCTGGTCACCATATCCCTCATTCCTGTACGCCCTCTAGTCACCATATACCACATTCCTATGCACCCTCTGATCACCATATACCTCATTCCTGTACGCCCCCAGGTCACCATATACCTCACTCCTGTACGCCCTGTTGTCATGATGTACCTCACTCCTGTACGCCCTCTGGTCACCATATCCCTCACTCCTGTAAGCCCTCTGGTCACCATATCCCTCACTCCTGTACGACCTATGGTCACCAGATACTCAACTCCTGTACACCTTCTGGTCACCATATACCTCATTCCTGCACGCCCTCTGGTCACCATGTCCCTCATTCCTGTACGCCCTCTGGTCACCATGTACTTCATTCCTGTACGCCCTCTGGTCACCATATTCTTCATTCCTGTACGCCCTCTGGTCACCATATCCCTCATTCCTGTACGCCCTCTGGCCACCATATACCTCAGTCCTGTACGCCCTCTGGTCAGCATACACCTCACTCCTGTACGCCCTCTGGTCACCATATACCTCACTCCTGTACGCTCTCTGGTCACCATACACCTCATTCCTGTATGCCCTCTGGTCACCATATACCTCATTCTTCTACGCCCTCTGGTCACCATATACCTGTACACCCTCTGGTCACCATATCCCTCACTCCTGTACGCCCTCTCGTCACCATATACCTCATTCCTGTACGCCCTCTGGTCACCATATCCCTCACTCCTGTACGCCCTCTGGTCATCATATAACTCACTACTGCATGCACTCTAGTCACCATATCCCTCATTCCTGTACTCCCTCTGGTCACCATATCCCTCATTCCTGTACGCCCTTTGGTCACCGTATACAGCACTCCTCTACGCCCTCTGGTCAGCATAGACCTCACTCCTGTATGCCTTCTGGTCACCATATCACTCATTCCTGTGCGTCCTCTGCTCACCATATACCTCATTCCTGTATGCCCTCTGGTCACCATATACCTGTACGCCCTCTGGTCACCATATCCCTCACTCCTGTACGCCCTCTTGTTACCATATCCCTCACTCCTGTACGCCCTCTGGTCACCATATCCCTCATTCCTGTACTCTCTCTGGTCACCATATCCCTCATTCCTGTATGCCCCCTGGTCACCATATAGCTCACTCCTGTACGCACTCTCGTCACCATATACCTCACTCCTGTACGCCCTCTGTTCACCATATAACTCATTCCTGTACGCCCTCTGGTCAGCATATCCCGCAGTCCTGTATGCCCTCTGATAACCATATACCTCATTCCTGTATGCCCTCAGGTCACCATACATCTCATTCCTGTACGCACTCTGATCACCATATTCCTGTACGCCCTCTGGTTACCATATCCCGCACTCCTGTACGCCCTCTGGTCATCATATAACTCACTACTGTACGCCCTCTAGTCACCATATCCCTCGTTCCTGTACTCCCTCTGGTCACCATATCCCTCATTCCTGTACGCCCTTTGGTCACTGTATACATCACTCCTCTACGCCCTCTGGTCAGCATACACCTCACTCCTGTATGCCCTCTGGTCACCATATACCTCACTCCTGTACGCCCTCTGGTCACCATATCCCTCACTCCTGTACGCCATCTGGTCACCATACACCTCATTCCTGTACGCCCCCTGGTCACCATACACCTCATTCCTGTCTGGCCTCTGGTCACCATATACCTCATTCCTGTACGCCCTCTGGTCACCATATCCCTTACTCCTGTGCGCCCTGTGGTCACCATATCTCTCATTCCTTTACGCCCTCGGGTCACCATATCCTAGACTCCTGTACGCCCTCTGGTAACCAGATACCTCATTCCTGTATGCCCTCTGTTCACCATATACCTCACTCTCGTACGCCCTCTGGTCACCATATACCTCATTCCCTTACGCCCTCTGGTCACCATATTCCTGTACGCCCTCTGGTAACCATATTCCTGTACGCCCTCTGGTCACCATATCCCTCACTCCTATACGCCCTTTGGTCACCAAATCCCTCATTCCCTTACGCCCTCTGGTCACCAAATACCTCACTCCTATACGCCCTCTGGTCACCATATCCCTCATTCCTGTACGCCCTCTGGTCACCATATCCCTCACTCCTGTACGCCATCTGGTCACCATATCCCTCACTCCTGTACGCCCTCTGGTCACCATACACCTCATTCCTGTACGCACCCTGGTCACCATACACCTCATTCCTGTACGCCCCCTGGTCACCATACACCTCATTCCTGTCCGCCCTCTGGTCACCATATACCTCATTCCTGTATGCCCTCTGGTCACCATATACCTCATTCCTGTACGCCCTCTCGTCACCATATCCATCATTCCTGTACGCCCTCTGCTCACCATATACCTCACTCCTGTACGCCCTCTCTTCACCATATCCCTCATTCCTGTACGCCCTCTGCTCACCATATACCTCACTCCTATACGCCCTCTGTTCACCATATAACACATTCCTGTACGCCCTCTGGTCACCATATCAAACACTCCTGTACGCCCTCTGGTAACCAGATACCTCATTCCTGTACGCCCTCTGTTCACCATATACCTCACTCTCGTACACCCTCTGCTCACCATATACCTCACTCCTGTACGCCCTCTGTTCACCATATAACTCACTCCTGTACGCCCTCTGACCACCATATTCCTGTACGCCCTCGGCTCACCATATTCCTCATTCCTGTACGTCTCCTGGTCACCATATCCCTCACTCCTGTACGCCCTCTGGTCAGCATATAACTCACTACTGTACGCCCTCTAGTCACCATATCCCTCGTTCCTGTACTCCCTCTGGTCACCATATTCCTCATTCCTGTACGTCTCCTGGTCACCATATCCCTCACTCCTGTACGCCCTCTGGTCATCATATAACTCACTACTGTACGCCCTCTAGTCACCATATCCCTCGTTCCTGTATGCCCTCTGATCACCATATACCTCACTCCTGTACGCCCTCTGGTCACCATACACCTCATTCTTGTATGCCCTCTGGTCACCATATACCTCACTCCTGTACGCCCTCTGGTCAACATACACCTCATTCCTGTATGCCCTCTGGTCACCATATACCTCATTCCTGTACGCCCTCTGGTCACGATATCCCTCATTCCTGTACGCCATCTGGTCACCATATCCCTCACTCCTGTACGCCCTCTGGTCACCATACACCTCATTCCTGTACACCCCCTGGTCACCATACACCTTATTCCTGTCCGCCCTCTGGTCACCATATACCTCATTCCTGTACGCCCTCTGGTCGCCATATCCCTCACTCCTGTGCGCCCTGTGGTCACCATATACCTGTACGCCCTCTGGTCACCATATCCCTCATTCCTGTACGCCCTCTAGTCACCATATCCCTCACTCCTGTGCGCCCTGTGGTCACCATATCTCTCATTCCTGCACGCTGTCTCGTCACCATATACCTCACTCCTGTACGCCCTCTCTTCACCATATCCCTCATTCCTGTACGCCCTCTGCTCACCATATACCTCACTCCTATACGTCCTCTGTTCACCATATAACACATTCCTGTACGCCCTCTGGTCACCATATCCCACACTCCTGTACGCCCTCTGGTAACCAGATACCTCATTCCTGTATGCGCTCTGTTCACCATATACCTCACTCTCGTACGCCCTCTGCTCACCATATACCTCACTCCTGTACGCCCTCTGTTCACCATATAACTCATTCCTGTACGCCCTCTGGTCACCATAACCCACACTCCTCTACGCCCTCTGGTCACCATTTCCCTCATTCCTGTACGCCCTCTGGTCACCATATCCCTCATTCCTGTACGCCCTCTGGTCACGATATCCCTCATTCCTGTACGCCATCTGGTCACCATATCCCTCACTCCTGTACGCCCTCTGGTCACCATACACCTCATTCCTGTACACCCCCTGGTCACCATACACCTTATTCCTGTCCGCCCTCTGGTCACCATATACCTCATTCCTGTACGCCCTCTGGTCGCCATATCCCTCACTCCTGTGCGCCCTGTGGTCACCATATACCTGTACGCCCTCTGGTCACCATATCCCTCATTCCTGTACGCCCTCTAGTCACCATATCCCTCAGTCCTGTGCGCCCTGTGGTCACCATATCTCTCATTCCTGCACGCTGTCTCGTCACCATATACCTCACTCCTGTACGCCCTCTCTTCACCATATCCCTCATTCCTGTACGCCCTCTGCTCACCATATACCTCACTCCTATACGTCCTCTGTTCACCATATAACACATTCCTGTACGCCCTCTGGTCACCATATCCCACACTCCTGTACGCCCTCTGGTAACCAGATACCTCATTCCTGTATGCGCTCTGTTCACCATATACCTCACTCTCGTACGCCCTCTGCTCACCATATACCTCACTCCTGTACGCCCTCTGTTCACCATATAACTCATTCCTGTACGCCCTCTGGTCACCATAACCCACACTCCTCTACGCCCTCTGGTCACCATTTCCCTCATTCCTGTACGCCCTCTGGTCACCATATCCCTCATTCCTGCACGCCCTCTGGTCAACATATACCTGTACGCCCTCTGGTCACCATATACCTTACTCCTGTACGCCCTCTGGTCACCATATCCCTCAGTCCTGTATGCCCCCTGGTCGCCATATCCCACACTCCTGTACGCCCTCTGGTAACCAGATACCTCATTCCTGTATGCCCTCTGTTCAGCATATACCTCACTCTCGTACGCCCTCTGCTCACCATATACCTCACTCCTGTACGCCCTCTGGTCACCATATACCTCACTCCTGTACGCCCTCTGCTCACCATATAACTCATTCCTGTACGCCCTCTGGTCACCATATTCCGCACTCCTGTACGCCCTCTGGTAACCATATACCTCATTCCTGTATGCTCTCTGGTCACCATGCACCTCATTCCTGTATTCCCTCTGGTCACCAAACACCTCATTCCTGTATGCCCTCCGGTCGCCATATGCGTCATTCCAGTATGCCCTCTGTTCACCATATACCTCACTCCTCTACGCCCTCTGGTCACCATATCCCTCACTCCTGTACGCTCTCTGGTCACCATATAACTCACTCCTGTACGCCCTCTGCTCACCATACACCTCACTCCTGTACGCCCTCTGGTCACCATATACCTCATTCCTGTATGCCCTCTGGTCACCATATACCTCATTCCTGTACACCCTCTGGTCACCATATCCCTCATTCCTCTATGCCCTCTGGTCACCATATCCCTCATTCCTGTACGCCCTCTGGTCACCATATACCTCACTCCTGTACGCCCTACGGTCACCATATACTTCATTCCTGTACGCCCTCTGCTCACCATATACCTCACTCCTGTACGCCCTCTCGTCACCATATACCTCACTCCTGTACGCCCTCTGTTCACCATATAACTCATTCCTGTACGCCCTCTGATCACCATATCCCGCAGTCCTCTACGCCCTCTGGTAACCATATACCTCATTCCTGTATGCCCTCAGGTCACCATACACCTCATTCCTGTATGCCCTCCGGTCGCCATATCCGTCAATCCTGTACGCCCTCTGTTCACCATATACCTCACCCTCGTACGCCCTCTGGTCACCATATACCTCACTCCTATACGCCCTCTCATCACCATATTCCTGTATGCCCTCTGGTCACCATATCCCTCACTCCTGTACGCCCTCTGGTCATCATATAACTCACTACTGTACGCCCTCTAGTCACAATATCCCTTTTTCCTGTACTCCCTCTGGTCACCATATCCCTCATTCCTGTACGCCCTTTGGTCACCGTATACATCACTCCTCTACGCCCTCTGGTCAGCATACACCTCACTCCTGTATGCCGTCTGGTCACCATATACCTCACTCCTGTACGCTCTCTGGTCACCATATACCTCACTCCTGTACGCCCTCTGTTCACCATATAACTCACTCCTGTACGCCCTCTGACCACCATATTCCTGTACGCCCTCGGCTCACCATATTCCTCATTCCTGTACGTCTCCTGGTCACCATATCCCTCACTCCTGTACGCCCTCTGGTCAGCATATAACTCACTACTGTACGCCCTCTAGTCACCATATCCCTCGTTCCTGTACTCCCTCTGGTCACCATATTCCTCATTCCTGTACGTCTCCTGGTCACCATATCCCTCACTCCTGTACGCCCTCTGGTCATCATATAACTCACTACTGTACGCCCTCTAGTCACCATATCCCTCGTTCCTGTATGCCCTCTGATCACCATATACCTCACTCCTGTACGCCCCTCTGGTCACCATACACCTCATTCTTGTATGCCCTCTGGTCACCATATACCTCACTCCTGTACGCCCTCTGGTCAACATACACCTCATTCCTGTATGCCCTCTGGTCACCATATACCTCATTCCTGTACGCCCTCTGGTCACGATATCCCTCATTCCTGTACGCCATCTGGTCACCATATCCCTCACTCCTGTACGCCCTCTGGTCACCATACACCTCATTCCTGTACACCCCCTGGTCACCATACACCTTATTCCTGTCCGCCCTCTGGTCACCATATACCTCATTCCTGTACGCCCTCTGGTCGCCATATCCCTCACTCCTGTGCGCCCTGTGGTCACCATATACCTGTACGCCCTCTGGTCACCATATCCCTCATTCCTGTACGCCCTCTAGTCACCATATCCCTCACTCCTGTGCGCCCTGTGGTCACCATATCTCTCATTCCTGCACGCTGTCTCGTCACCATATACCTCACTCCTGTACGCCCTCTCTTCACCATATCCCTCATTCCTGTACGCCCTCTGCTCACCATATACCTCACTCCTATACGTCCTCTGTTCACCATATAACACATTCCTGTACGCCCTCTGGTCACCATATCCCACACTCCTGTACGCCCTCTGGTAACCAGATACCTCATTCCTGTATGCGCTCTGTTCACCATATACCTCACTCTCGTACGCCCTCTGCTCACCATATACCTCACTCCTGTACGCCCTCTGTTCACCATATAACTCATTCCTGTACGCCCTCTGGTCACCATAACCCACACTCCTCTACGCCCTCTGGTCACCATTTCCCTCATTCCTGTACGCCCTCTGGTCACCATATCCCTCATTCCTGCACGCCCTCTGGTCAACATATACCTGTACGCCCTCTGGTCACCATATACCTTACTCCTGTACGCCCTCTGGTCACCATATCCCTCAGTCCTGTATGCCCCCTGGTCGCCATATCCCACACTCCTGTACGCCCTCTGGTAACCAGATACCTCATTCCTGTATGCCCTCTGTTCAGCATATACCTCACTCTCGTACGCCCTCTGCTCACCATATACCTCACTCCTGTACGCCCTCTGGTCACCATATACCTCACTCCTGTACGCCCTCTGCTCACCATATAACTCATTCCTGTACGCCCTCTGGTCACCATATTCCGCACTCCTGTACGCCCTCTGGTAACCATATACCTCATTCCTGTATGCTCTCTGGTCACCATGCACCTCATTCCTGTATTCCCTCTGGTCACCAAACACCTCATTCCTGTATGCCCTCCGGTCGCCATATCCGTCATTCCAGTATGCCCTCTGTTCACCATATACCTCACTCCTCTACGCCCTCTGGTCACCATATCCCTCACTCCTGTACGCTCTCTGGTCACCATATAACTCACTCCTGTACGCCCTCTGCTCACCATACACCTCACTCCTGTACGCCCTCTGGTCACCATATACCTCATTCCTGTATGCCCTCTGGTCACCATATACCTCATTCCTGTACACCCTCTGGTCACCATATCCCTCATTCCTCTATGCCCTCTGGTCACCATATCCCTCATTCCTGTACGCCCTCTGGTCACCATATACCTCACTCCTGTACGCCCTACGGTCACCATATACTTCATTCCTGTACGCCCTCTGCTCACCATATACCTCACTCCTGTACGCCCTCTCGTCACCATATACCTCACTCCTGTACGCCCTCTGTTCACCATATAACTCATTCCTGTACGCCCTCTGATCACCATATCCCGCAGTCCTCTACGCCCTCTGGTAACCATATACCTCATTCCTGTATGCCCTCAGGTCACCATACACCTCATTCCTGTATGCCCTCCGGTCGCCATATCCGTCAATCCTGTACGCCCTCTGTTCACCATATACCTCACCCTCGTACGCCCTCTGGTCACCATATACCTCACTCCTATACGCCCTCTCATCACCATATTCCTGTATGCCCTCTGGTCACCATATCCCTCACTCCTGTACGCCCTCTGGTCATCATATAACTCACTACTGTACGCCCTCTAGTCACAATATCCCTCGTTCCTGTACTCCCTCTGGTCACCATATCCCTCATTCCTGTACGCCCTTTGGTCACCGTATACATCACTCCTCTACGCCCTCTGGTCAGCATACACCTCACTCCTGTATGCCGTCTGGTCACCATATACCTCACTCCTGTACGCCCTCTGGTCACCATACACCTCATTCTTGTATGCCCTCTGGTCACCATATACCTCACTGCTGTACGCCCTCTGGTCAACATACACCTAATTCCTGTATACCCTCTGGTTACCATATACCTCATTCCTGTACGCCCTCTGGTCACCATATACCTGTACGCCCAGTGGTTACCATATACCTGTACGCCCCCTGGTCACCATACAGCTCATTCCTGTCCGCCCTCTGGTCACCATATACCTCATTCCTGTACGCCCTCTGGTCACCATATCCCTCACTCCTGTGCGCCCTGTGGTCACCATATCTCTCATTCCTGTACGCCCTCTGCTCACCATATACCTCACTCCTGTACGCCCTCTCGTCACCATATCCCTCATTCCTGTACGCCGTCTGCTCACCATATACTTCACTCCTGTACGCCCTCTGTTCACCATATAACTCATTCCTGTACGCCCTCTGGTCACCATATCCCTCACTCCTGTACGCCCTTTGGTCACCAAATCCCTCATTCCTGTACGCCCTCTGGTCACCATATCCCTCATTCCTGTACACCCTCTGGTCACCATATCCCTCACTCCTGTACGTTCCTGGTCACCATATCCCTCATTCCAGTACGCCCTCTGGTCACCATATACCTCATTCCAGTACGCCCCCTGGTCAGCAGATACCTCATTCCAGTATGCCCTCTGTTCACCATATACCTCATTCCTGTACGCCCTCTGGTCACCATATTCCTCACTCCTGTACGCCTTCTTGTCAGCATATCCGTCATTCCTGTACTCCCTCTGGTCACCATATCCCTCACTCCTGTACGCCCTCTGGTCACCATATCCGTCATTCCTGTACGCCCTCTGGTCACCATATCTCTCATTCCTGTACGCCCTCTGGTCACCATATCCCTCACTCCTGTACGCCCTTTGTTCACCATATACCTCACTCCTGTACGCCCTTTGTTCACCATACACCTCATTCCTGTATTCCCTCAGGTCACCATACACCTCACTCTCATGCGCCCTCTGGTCACCATATACCTCACTCTCGTACGCCCTCTGGTCACCATATTCCTGTACGCCCTCTCGTCACCATATTCCTGTACTCCCTCTGGTCACCATATCCCTCATTCCTGTACGCCCTTTGGTCACCGTATACATCACTCCTCTACGCCCTCTGGTCAGCATACACCTCACTCCTGTATACCCTCTTGTCACCATATCCCTCATTCCTGTGCGCCCTCTGGTCACCATATACCTCATTCCTGTATGCCCTCTGTTCACCATATACCTGTACGCCCTCTGGTCACCATATACCTGTACGCCCTCTGGTCACCATATCCCTCACTCCTGTACGCCCTCTGGTCACCATATCCCTCACTCCTGTACGCTCTCTGGTCACCATACACCTCATTTCTGTATGTCCTCTGGTCACCATATACCTCATTCCTGTACGTCCTCTCGTCACCATATACCTGTACGCCCTCTAGTCACCATATACCTTTACGCGCTCTGGTCCCCATAGCCGTCATTCCTGTACGCCCTCTGGTCACCATATCCCTTACTCCTGTACGCCCTCTTGTCACCATATCCCTCACTCCTGTACGCCCTCTGGTCACCATCTCCCTCACTCCTGTACGCCCCCTGGTCACCCTATCCATCATTCCTGTACGCCCCCTGGTCACCATACACCTCATTGCTGTCCGCCCTCTGGTCACCATATACCTCATTCCTGTACACCCTCTGGTCAACATATATCTCATTCCTGTACGTCCTCTATTCACCATATTCTTCACTCCTCTACGCCCCCTGGTCACCATATCCCTCACGCCTGTACGCCCTCTGGTCACCATATACCTTACTCCTGTACGCCCTCTGGTCACCATATCCCTCACTCCTGTACGCCCCCTGGTCGCCATATCCCTCATTCCTGTACGCCCCATGGGCACCATATACCTCAATCCTGTACGCCCTCTGGTCACCATTTACCTCATTCCTGTACGCCCTCTGGTCACCATATCCCTCATTACTGTACGCCCTCTACTAACCATATACCTCATTCCTGTATGCACTCTGGTCACCATACACCTCATTCCTGTATTCCCTCTGGTCACCATACACCTCATTCCTGTATGCCCTCCGGTCGCCATATCCATCATTCCTGTATGCTCTCTGTTCACCATATACCTCACTCTCGTACGCCCTCTGGTCACCATATACCTCACTCCTGTACGCCCTCTCGTCACCATATTCCTGTACGCCCTCTGGTCACCATATACCTCAATCCTGTATGCTCTCTGGTCACCGTATCCCGCACTCCTATACGCCCTTTGGTCACCCTATCCCTCACTCCTGTACGCCCTCTGGTCACCATATCCCTCACTCCTGTACACCCTCTGGTAACCATATACCGCATTCCTGTACACCCTCTGGTCACCATTTCCCTCATTCCTGTACGCCCTCTGGTAACCATATCCCTCATTCCTGTACGCCCTCTGTTCAACATATACCTCTACGCCCTGTGGTCACCATATACCTCACTCCGGTACGCCATCTGGTCACCATATACCTATACGCCCACTGGTCACCATATATCTGTATGCCCTCTGGTCACCATATACCTGTACGCCCTCTAGTCACCATATACCTTTACGCGCTCTGGTCCCCATAGCCGTCATTCCTGTACGCCCTCTGGTCACCATATCCCTCATTCCTGTACGCCCTCTGGTCACCATATAGCTCACTCCTGTACGCCCTCTTGTCACCATATCCCTCACTCCTGTACGCCCTCTGGTCACCATCTCCCTCACTCCTGTACACCCCCTGGTCACCATATACCTCATTCCTGTACGCCCTCTGGTCAACATATATCTCATTCCTGTACATCCTCTATTCACCATATACTTCACTCCTCTACACCCCCTGGTCACCATATCCCTCACGCCTGTACGCCCTCTGGTCACCATATACCTTACTCCTGTACGCCCTCTGGTCACCATATCCCTCACTCCTGTACGCCCCCTGGTCGCCATATCCCTCATTCCTGTACGCCCCATGGGCACCATATACCTCAATCCTGTACGCCCTCTGGTCACCATTTACTTCATTCCTGTACGCCCTCTGGTCACCATATCCCTCATTACTGTACGCCCTCTGCTAACCATATACCTCATTCCTGTATGCACTCTGGTCACCATACACCTCATTCCTGTATTCCCTCTGGTCACCATACACCTCATTCCTGTATGCCCTCCGGTCGCCATATCCGTCATTCCTGTATGCTCTCTGTTCACCATATACCTCACTCTCGTACGCCCTCTGGTCACCAGATACTTCACTCCTGTACGCCCTCTCGTCACCATATTCCTGTACGCCCTCTCGTCACCATATTCCTGTACGCCCTCTGGTCACCATATACCTCAATCCTGTACGCTCTCTGGTCACCGTATCCCTCACTCCTATACGCCCTTTGGCCACCATATCCCTCACTCCTGTACGTCCCCTGGTCACCATATCCCTCACTCCTGTACGCCCTCTGGTCATCATATAACTCACTACTGTATGCCCTCTAGTCACCATATCCCTCATTCCTGTACTCCCTCTGGTCACCATATCCCTCATTCCTGTACGCCCTTTGGTCACCGTATACATCACTCCTCTACGCCCTCTGGTCAGCATACACCTCACTCCTGTATACCCTCTTGTCACCATATCCGTCATTCCTGTGCTCCCTCTGGTCACCATATACCTCATTCCTGTATGCCCTCTGTTCACCATATACCTGTACGCCCTCTGGTCACCATATACATGTACGCCCTCTGGTCACCGTATCCCTCACTCCTGTACACCCTCTGGTCACCATATCCCTCACTCCTGTACGCTCTCTGGTCACCATACACCTCATTTCTGTATGCCCTCTGGTCACCATATACCTCATTCCTGTACGCCCTCTCGTCACCATATACCTGTACGCCCTCTAGTCACCATATACCTTTACGCGCTCTGGTCCCCATAGCCGTCATTCCTGTACGTCCTCTGGTCACCATATCCCTCACTCCTGTACGCCCTCTTGTCACCATATCCCTCACTCCTGTACGCCCTCTGGTCACGATCTCCCTCACTCCAGTACGCCCCCTGGTCACCCTATCCCCCATTCCTGTACACCCCCTGGTCACCATACACCTCATTCCTGTCCGCGCTCTGGTCACCATACACCTCATTCCTGTATTCCCTCTGGTCACCATACACCTCATTCCTGTATGCCCTCCGGTCGCCATATCCGTCATTCCTGTATGCTCTCTGTTCACCATATACATCACTCTTGTACACCCTCTGGTCACCATATACCTCACTCCTGTACGCCCTCTCGTCACCATATTCCTGTACGCCCTCTCGTCACCATATTCCTGTACGCCCTCTGGTCACCATATACCTCAATCCTGTACGCTCTCTGGTCACCGTATCCCTCACTCCTATACGCCCTTTGGTCACCATATCCCTCACTCCTGTACGCCCTCTGGTCACCATATCCCTCATTCCTGTACGCCCTCTGGTCAACATATACCTGTACGCCCTCTGGTCACCATATACCTCACTCCGGTACGCCATCTGGTCACCATATACCTATACGCCCTCTGGTCACCATATCCCTCAGTCCTGTACACCCTCTGGTCACCATATCCTTCACTCCTGTACGCACTCTGCTCATCATATCGCTCCTGTACGCCCTCTGGTCACCATATACCTGTACACCCTCTGGTCACCATATCCCTCACTCCTGTACGCCCTCTGCTCACCATATACCTCACTCCTGTACGCCCTCTGTTCACCATATAACTCATTCCTGTACGCCCTCTGGTCACCATATCCCTCACTCCTATACGCCCTTTGGTCACCAAATCCCTCATTCCTGTACGCCCTCTGGTCACCACATACCTCACTCCTGTACGCCCTCTGGTCACCATATCCCTTATTCCTCTACGCCCTCTGGTCACCATATCCCTCATTCCTGTACACCCTCTGGTCACCATATCCCTCACTCCTGTACATTCCTGGTCACCATATCCCTCATTCCAGTACGCCCTCTGGTCACCATATACCTTATTCCAGTACGCCCCCTGGTCAGCAGATACCTCATTCCAGTATGCCCTCTGGTCACCATATACCTCATTCCTGTACGCCCTCTGGTCACCATATCCCTCACTCCAGTACGCCCTCTGGTCACCATATACCTCATTCCAGTACGCCCCCTGGTCAGCAGATACCTCATTCCAGTATGCCCTCTGTTCACCATATACCTCATTCCTGTACGCCCTCTGGTCACCATATCCCTCATTACTGTACGCCCTCTACTAACCATATACCTCATTCCTGTATGCACTTTGGTCACCATACACCTCATTCCTGTATTCCCTCTGGTCACCATACACCTCATTCCTGTATGCCCTCCGGTCGCCATATCCATCATTCCTGTATGCTCTCTGTTCACCATATACCTCACTCTCGTACGCCCTCTGGTCACCATATACCTCACTCCTGTACGCCCTCTCGTCACCATATTCCTGTACGCCCTCTGCTCACCATATACCTCAATCCTGTATGCTCTCTGGTCACCGTATCCCTCACTCCTATACGCCCTTTGGTCACCCTATCCCTCACTCCTGTACGCCCTCTGGTCACCATATACCGCATTCCTGTACACCCTCTGGTCACCATTTCCCTCATTCCTGTACGCCCTCTGGTAACCATATCCCTCATTCCTGTACGCCCTCTGTTCAACATATACCTCTACGCCCTGTGGTCACCATATACCTCACTCCGGTACGCCATCTGGTCACCATATACCTATACGCCCACTGGTCACCATATATCTGTATGCCCTCTGGTCACCATATACCTGTACGCCCTCTAGTCACCATATACCTTTACGCGCTCTGGTCCCCATAGCCGTCATTCCTGTACGCCCTCTGGTCACCATATCCCTCATTCCTGTACGCCCTCTGGTCACCATATACCTCACTCCTGTACGCCCTCTTGTCACCATATCCCTCACTCCTGTACGCCCTCTGGTCACCATCTCCCTCACTCCTGTACACCCCCTGGTCACCATATACCTCATTCCTGTACGCCCTCTGGTCAACATATATCTCATTCCTGTACATCCTCTAATCACCATATACTTCACTCCTCTACGCCCCCTGGTCACCATATCCCTCACGCCTGTACGCCCTCTGGTCACCATATACCTTACTCCTGTACGCCCTCTGGTCACCATATCCCTCACTCCTGTACGCCCCCTGGTCGCCATATCCCTCATTCCTGTACGCCCCATGGGCACCATATACCTCAATCCTGTACGCCCTCTGGTCACCATTTACTTCATTCCTGTACGCCCTCTGGTCACCATATCCCTCATTACTGTACGCCCTCTGCTAACCATATACCTCATTCCTGTATGCACTCTGGTCACCATACACCTCATTCCTGTATTCCCTCTGGTCACCATACACCTCATTCCTGTATGCCCTCCGGTCGCCATATCCGTCATTCCTGTATGCTCTCTGTTCACCATATACTTCACTCCTCTACGCCCTCTGGTCAGCATAGACCTCACTCCTGTATGCCCTCTGGTCACCATATCACTCATTCCTGTGCGTCCTCTGCTCACCATATACCTCATTCCTGTATGCCCTCTGGTCACCATATACCTGTACGCCCTCTGGTCACCATATCCCTCACTCCTGTACGCCCTCTTGTCACCATATCCCTCACTCCTGTACGCCCTCTGGTCACCATATCCCTCATTCCTGTACTCTCTCTGGTCACCATATCCCTCATTCCTGTATGCCCCCTGGTCACCATATAGCTCACTCCTGTACGCCCTGTTGTCATGATGTACGTCACTCCTGTACGCCCTCTGGTCACCATATCCCTCACTCCTATACGCCCTATGGTCACCAGATACTCAACTCCTGTACGCCTTCTGGTCACCATATACCTCATTCCTGCACGCCCTCTGGTCACCATGTCCCTCATTCCTGTACGCCCTCTGGTCACCATGTACTTCATTCCTGTACGCCCTCTGGTCACCATATTCTTCATTCCTGTACACCCTCTGGTCACCATATCCCTCATTCCTGTACGCCCTCTGGCCACCATATACCTCAGTCCTGTACGCCCTCTGGTCAGCATACACCTCACTCCTGTATGCCCTCTGGTCAACATATACCTCACTCCTGTACGCCCTCTGGTCACCATACACCTCATTCCTGTATGCCCTCTGGTCACCATATACCTCATTCTTGTACGCCCTCTGGTCACCATATACCTGTACACCCTCTGGTCACCATATCCCTCACTCCTGTACGCCCTCTCGTCACCATATACCTCATTCCTGTACGCCCTCTGGTCACCATATCTCTCACTCCTGTACGCCCTCTGGTCATCATATAACTCACTACTGCATGCCCTCTGGTCACCATATACCTCATTCCAGTACGCCCCCTGGTCAGCAGATACCTCATTCCAGTATGCCCTCTGGTCACCATATACCTCATTCCTGTACGCCCTCTGGTCACCATATCCCTCACTCCTGTACGCCTTCTTGTCACCATATCCGTCATTCCTGTACTCCCTCTGGTCACCATATCCCTCACTCCTGTACGCCCTCTGGTCACCATATCCGTCATTCCTGTACGCCCTCTGGTCACCATATCTCTCATTCCTGTACGCCCTCTGGTCACCATATCCCTCACTCCTGTACGCCCTTTGTTCACCATACACCTCATTCCTGTATTCCCTCAGGTCACCATACACCTCACTCTCATGCGCCCTCTGGTAACCATATACCTCACTCTCGTACGCCCTCTGGTCACCATATACCTCATTCCTGTCCGCCCTCTGGTCACCATATACCTCACTCCTGTGCGCCCTGTGGTCACCATATCTCTCATTCCTGTACGCTGTCTGGTCACAATATCCCTCATTCCTGTACGCCCTCTGGTCACCATATCCCTCATTCCTGTACGCACTCTGGTCACCATATACCTTATTCCTGTACGCCCTCTCGTCACCATATCCATCATTCCTGTACGCCCTCTGCTCACCATATACCTCAATCCTGTACGCCCTCTCTTCACCATATCCCTCATTCCTGTACGCCCTCTGCTCACCATATACCTCACTCCTATACGCGCTCTGTTGACCATATAACACATTCCTGTACGCCCTCTGGTCACCATATCCCTCACTCCTGTACGCCCTCTGGTCACCATATCCCTCATTCCTGTACGCCCCCTGGTCACCATATTCCTCACTCCAGGACGCCCTCTGGTCACCATATCCCTCATTCCTGTACGCCCTCTAGTCACCATATACCACATTCCTATGCACCCTCTGATCACCATATACCTCATTCCTGTACGCCCCCAGGTCACCATATACCTCACTCCTGTACGCCCTGTTGTCATGATGTACCTCACTCCTGTACGCCCTCTGGTCACCATATCCCTCACTCCTGTACGCCCTCTGGTCACCATATCCCTCACTCCTGTACGACCTATGGTCACCAGATACTCAACTCCTGTACACCTTCTGGTCACCATATACCTCATTCCTGCACGCCCTCTGGTCACCATGTCCCTCATTCCTGTACGCCCTCTGGTCACCATGTACTTCATTCCTGTACGCCCTCTGGTCACCATATTCTTCATTCCTGTACGCCCTCTGGTCACCATATCCCTCATTCCTGTACGCCCTCTGGCCACCATATACCTCAGTCCTGTACGCCCTCTGGTCAGCATACACCTCACTCCTGTACGCCCTCTGGTCACCATATACCTCACTCCTGTACGCTCTCTGGTCACCATACACCTCATTCCTGTATGCCCTCTGGTCACCATATACCTCATTCTTCTACGCCCTCTGGTCACCATATACCTGTACACCCTCTGGTCACCATATCCCTCACTCCTGTACGCCCTCTCGTCACCATATGCCTCATTCCTGTACGCCCTCTGGTCACCATATCCCTCACTCCTGTACGCCCTCTGGTCATCATATAACTCACTACTGCATGCACTCTAGTCACCATATCCCTCATTCCTGTACTCCCTCTGGTCACCATATCCCTCATTCCTGTACGCCCTTTGGTCACCGTATACAGCACTCCTCTACGCCCTCTGGTCAGCATAGACCTCACTCCTGTATGCCCTCTGGTCACCATATCACTCATTCCTGTGCGTCCTCTGCTCACCATATACCTCATTCCTGTATGCCCTCTGGCCACCATATACCTCAGTCCTGTACGCCCTCTGGCCACCATATACCTCAGTCCTGTACGCCCTCTGGTCAGCATACACCTCACTCCTGTATGCCCTCTGGTCAACATATACCTCACTCCTGTACGCCCTCTGGTCACCATACACCTCATTCCTGTATGCCCTCTGGTCACCATATACCTCATTCTTGTACGCCCTCTGGTCACCATATACCTGTACACCCTCTGGTCACCATATCCCTCACTCCTGTACGCCCTCTCGTCACCATATACCTCATTCCTGTACGCCCTCTGGTCACCATATCTCTCACTCCTGTACGCCCTCTGGTCATCATATAACTCACTACTGCATGCCCTCTGGTCACCATATACCTCATTCCAGTACGCCCCCTGGTCAGCAGATACCTCATTCCAGTATGCCCTCTGGTCACCATATACCTCATTCCTGTACGCCCTCTGGTCACCATATCCCTCACTCCTGTACGCCTTCTTGTCACCATATCCGTCATTCCTGTACTCCCTCTGGTCACCATATCCCTCACTCCTGTACGCCCTCTGGTCACCATATCCGTCATTCCTGTACGCCCTCTGGTCACCATATCTCTCATTCCTGTACGCCCTCTGGTCACCATATCCCTCACTCCTGTACGCCCTTTGTTCACCATACACCTCATTCCTGTATTCCCTCAGGTCACCATACACCTCACTCTCATGCGCCCTCTGGTAACCATATACCTCACTCTCGTACGCCCTCTGGTCACCATATAGCTCACTCCTGTACGTCCCCTGGTAACCATATCCCTCACTCCTGTACGCTCTCTGGTCACCATACACCTCATTCCTGTACGCCCCCTGGTCACCATACACCTCATTCCTGTCCGCCCTCTGGTCACCATATACCTCATTCCTGTACGCCCTCTGGTCACCATGTACCTCACTCCTGTGCGCCCTGTGGTCACCATATCTCTCATTCCTGTACGCTGTCTGGTCACAATATCCCTCATTCCTGTACGCCCTCTGGTCACCATATCCCTCATTCCTGTACGCACTCTGGTCACCATATACCTTATTCCTGTACGCCCTCTCGTCACCATATCCATCATTCCTGTACGCCCTCTGCTCACCATATACCTCAATCCTGTACGCCCTCTCTTCACCATATCCCTCATTCCTGTACGCCCTCTGCTCACCATATACCTCACTCCTATACGCGCTCTGTTGACCATATAACACATTCCTGTACGCCCTCTGGTCACCATATCCCTCACTCCTGTACGCCCCCTGGTCACCATATCCCTCATTCCTGTACGCCCCCTGGTCACCATATTCCTCACTCCAGGACGCCCTCTGGTCACCATATCCCTCATTCCTGTACGCCCTCTAGTCACCATATACCACATTCCTATGCACCCTCTGATCACCATATACCTCATTCCTGTACGCCCCCAGGTCACCATATACCTCACTCCTGTACGCCCTGTTGTCATGATGTACCTCACTCCTGTACGCCCTCTGGTCACCATATCCCTCACTCCTGTACGCCCTCTGGTCACCATATCCCTCACTCCTGTACGACCTATGGTCACCAGATACTCAACTCCTGTACACCTTCTGGTCACCATATACCTCATTCCTGCACGCCCTCTGGTCACCATGTCCCTCATTCCTGTACGCCCTCTGGTCACCATGTACTTCATTCCTGTACGCCCTCTGGTCACCATATTCTTCATTCCTGTACGCCCTCTGGTCACCATATCCCTCATTCCTGTACGCCCTCTGGCCACCATATACCTCAGTCCTGTACGCCCTCTGGTCAGCATACACCTCACTCCTGTACGCCCTCTGGTCACCATATACCTCACTCCTGTACGCTCTCTGGTCACCATACACCTCATTCCTGTATGCCCTCTGGTCACCATATACCTCATTCTTCTACGCCCTCTGGTCACCATATACCTGTACACCCTCTGGTCACCATATCCCTCACTCCTGTACGCCCTCTCGTCACCATATACCTCATTCCTGTACGCCCTCTGGTCACCATATCCCTCACTCCTGTACGCCCTCTGGTCATCATATAACTCACTACTGCATGCACTCTAGTCACCATATCCCTCATTCCTGTACTCCCTCTGGTCACCATATCCCTCATTCCTGTACGCCCTTTGGTCACCGTATACAGCACTCCTCTACGCCCTCTGGTCAGCATAGACCTCACTCCTGTATGCCCTCTGGTCACCATATCACTCATTCCTGTGCGTCCTCTGCTCACCATATACCTCATTCCTGTATGCCCTCTGGTCACCATATACCTGTACGCCCTCTGGTCACCATATAGCTCACTCCTGTACGCACTCTCGTCACCATATACCTCACTCCTGTACGCCCTCTGTTCACCATATAACTCATTCCTGTACGCCCTCTGGTCAGCATATCCCGCAGTCCTGTATGCCCTCTGATAACCATATACCTCATTCCTGTATGCCCTCAGGTCACCATACATCTCATTCCTGTACGCCCTCTGATCACCATATTCCTGTACGCCCTCTGGTTACCATATCCCGCACTCCTGTACGCCCTCTGGTCATCATATAACTCACTACTGTACGCCCTCTAGTCACCATATCCCTCGTTCCTGTACTCCCTCTGGTCACCATATCCCTCATTCCTGTACGCCCTTTGGTCACTGTATACATCACTCCTCTACGCCCTCTGGTCAGCATACACCTCACTCCTGTATGCCCTCTGGTCACCATATACCTCACTCCTGTACGCCCTCTGGTCACCATATCCCTCACTCCTGTACGCCATCTGGTCACCATACACCTCATTCCAGTACGCCCCCTGGTCACCATACACCTCATTCCTGTCTGGCCTCTGGTCACCATATACCTCATTCCTGTACGCCCTCTGGTCACCATATCCCTTACTCCTGTGCGCCCTGTGGTCACCATATCTCTCATTCCTTTACGCCCTCGGGTCACCATATCCTAGACTCCTGTACGCCCTCTGGTAACCAGATACCTCATTCCTGTATGCCCTCTGTTCACCATATACCTCACTCTCGTACGCCCTCTGGTCACCATATACCTCATTCCCTTACGCCCTCTGGTCACCATATTCCTGTACGCCCTCTGGTAACCATATTCCTGTACGCCCTCTGGTCACCATATCCCTCACTCCTATACGCCCTTTGGTCACCAAATCCCTCATTCCCTTACGCCCTCTGGTCACCAAATACCTCACTCCTATACGCCCTCTGGTCACCATATCCCTCATTCCTGTACGCCCTCTGGTCACCATATCCCTCACTCCTGTACGCCATCTGGTCACCATATCCCTCACTCCTGCACGCCCTCTGGTCACCATACACCTCATTCCTGTACGCACCCTGGTCACCATACACCTCATTCCTGTACGCCCCCTGGTCACCATACACCTCATTCCTGTCCGCCCTCTGGTCACCATATACCTCATTCCTGTATGCCCTCTGGTCACCATATACCTCATTCCTGTACGCCCTCTCGTCACCATATCCATCATTCCTGTACGCCCTCTGCTCACCATATACCTCACTCCTGTACGCCCTCTCTTCACCATATCCCTCATTCCTGTACGCCCTCTGCTCACCATATACCTCACTCCTATACGCCCTCTGTTCACCATATAACACATTCCTGTACGCCCTCTGGTCACCATATCCCACACTCCTGTACGCCCTCTGGTAACCAGATACCTCATTCCTGTACGCCCTCTGTTCACCATATACCTCACTCTCGTACACCCTCTGCTCACCATATACCTCACTCCTGTACGCCCTCTGTTCACCATATAACTCACTCCTGTACGCCCTCTGACCACCATATTCCTGTACGCCCTCGGCTCACCATATTCCTCATTCCTGTACATCTCCTGGTCACCATATCCCTCACTCCTGTACGCCCTCTGGTCAGCATATAACTCACTACTGTACGCCCTCTAGTCACCATATCCCTCGTTCCTGTACTCCCTCTGGTCACCATATTCCTCATTCCTGTACGTCTCCTGGTCACCATATCCCTCACTCCTGTACGCCCTCTGGTCATCATATAACTCACTACTGTACGCCCTCTAGTCACCATATCCCTCGTTCCTGTATGCCCTCTGATCACCATATACCTCACTCCTGTACGCCCTCTGGTCACCATACACCTCATTCTTGTATGCCCTCTGGTCACCATATACCTCACTCCTGTACGCCCTCTGGTCAACATACACCTCATTCCTGTATGCCCTCTGGTCACCATATACCTCATTCCTGTACGCCCTCTGGTCACGATATCCCTCATTCCTGTACGCCATCTGGTCACCATATCCCTCACTCCTGTACGCCCTCTGGTCACCATACACCTCATTCCTGTACACCCCCTGGTCACCATACACCTTATTCCTGTCCGCCCTCTGGTCACCATATACCTCATTCCTGTACGCCCTCTGGTCGCCATATCCCTCACTCCTGTGCGCCCTGTGGTCACCATATACCTGTACGCCCTCTGGTCACCATATCCCTCATTCCTGTACGCCCTCTAGTCACCATATCCCTCACTCCTGTGCGCCCTGTGGTCACCATATCTCTCATTCCTGCACGCTGTCTCGTCACCATATACCTCACTCCTGTACGCCCTCTCTTCACCATATCCCTCATTCCTGTACGCCCTCTGCTCACCATATACCTCACTCCTATACGTCCTCTGTTCACCATATAACACATTCCTGTACGCCCTCTGGTCACCATATCCCACACTCCTGTACGCCCTCTGGTAACCAGATACCTCATTCCTGTATGCCCTCTGTTCACCATATACCTCACTCTCGTACGCCCTCTGCTCACCATATACCTCACTCCTGTACGCCCTCTGTTCACCATATAACTCATTCCTGTACGCCCTCTGGTCATCATAACCCACACTCCTCTACGCCCTCTGGTCACCATTTCCCTCATTCCTGTACGCCCTCTGGTCACCATATCCCTCATTCCTGCACGCCCTCTGGTCAACATATACCTGTACGCCCTCTGGTCACCATATACCTTACTCCTGTACGCCCTCTGGTCACCATATCCCTCAGTCCTGTATGCCCCCTGGTCGCCATATCCCACACTCCTGTACGCCCTCTGGTAACCAGATACCTCATTCCTGTATGCCCTCTGTTCAGCATATACCTCACTCTCGTACGCCCTCTGCTCACCATATACCTCACTCCTGTACGCCCTCTGGTCACCATATACCTCACTCCGGTACGCCCTCTGGTCACCATATACCTGTACGCCCTCTGGTCACCATATCCCTCAGTCCTGTACGCCCTCTGGTCACCATATCCTTCACTCCTGTATGCACTCTGCTCATTATATCCCTCCTGTACGCCCTCTGGTCACCATATCCCTCATTCCTGTACGGCCTCTGGTCATCATACAACTCATTCCTGTACGCCCTCTGGTCACCATACACCTCATTCCTGTATTCCCTCAGGTCACCATACACCTCATTCCTGTATGCCCTCCGGTCGCAATATCCGTCATTCCTGTATGCCCTCTGTTCACCATATACCTCACTCTCGTGCGCCCTCTGGTCACCATATACCTCACTCTCGTACGCCCTCTGGTCACCATATACCACACTCCTGTACGCCCTCTCGTCACCATATTCCTGTACGCCCTCTGGTCACCATATTCCTCATTCCTGTACGTCCCCTGGTCACCATATCCCTCACTCCTGTACGCCCTCTGGTCATCATATAACTCACTACTGTATGCCCTCTAGTCACCATATCCCTCATTCCTGTACTCCCTCTGGTCACCATATCCCTCATTCCTGTATGCCCTCTGTTCACCATATACCTGTACGCCCTCTGGTCACCATATTCCTCATTCCTGTACGTCTCCTGGTCACCATATCCCTCACTCCTGTACGCCCTCTGGTCATCATATAACTCACTACTGTACGTCCTCTAGTCACCATATCCCTCGTTCCTGTACTCCCTCTGGTCACCATATCCCTCATTCCTGTACGCCCTTTGGTCACCGTATACATCACTCCTCTATGCCCTCTGGTCAGCATACACCTCACTCCTGTATGCCCTCTGGTCACCATATACCACACTCCTGTACGCCCTCTGGTCAACATACAGCTCATTCCTGTATGCCCTCTGATCACCATATACCTCACTCCTGTACGCCCTCTGGTCACCATACACCTCATTCTTGTATGCCCTCTGGTCACCATATACCTCACTCCTGTACGCCCTCTGGTCACCATACACCTCATTCCTGTACGCCCTCTGGTCGCCATATCCCTCACTCCTGTGTGCCCTGTGGTCACCATACACCTCATTCCTGTACACCCCCTGGTCACCATACTCCTCATTCCTGTCCGCCCTCTCGTCACCATATACCTGTACTCCCACTGGTCACCATATACCTCTATGCCCTCTGGTCACCATATACCTGTACCCCCTCTGCTCACCATATCCCTCATTCCTGTACGCCCTCTGGTCACCATATCCCTCATTCCTGTACGCCATCTGGTCACCATATCCCTCACTCCTGTACGCCCTCTGGTCACCATACACCTCATTCCTGTACACCCCCTGGTCACCATACTCCTCATTCCTGTCCGCCCTCTCGTCACCATATACCTCATTCCTGTACGCCCTCTGGTCGCCATATCCCTCACTCCTGTGTGCCCTGTGGTCACCGTATACCTGTACGCCCTCTGGTCAACATATACCTGTACGCCCTCTGGTCACCATATCCCTCATTCCTGTACGCCCTCTGGTCAACATATACCTGTACGCCCTCTCGTCACCATATCCCTCGTTCCTGTACGCCCTCTGCTCACCATATACCTCACTCCTGTACGCCCTCTCGTCACCATATCCCTCATTCCTGTATGCTCTCTGGTCAACATATACCTGAACGCCCTCTGGTCACCATATACCTCACTCCGGTACGCCATCTGGTCACCATATACCTCACTCCGGTACGCCATCTGGTCACCATATACCTGTACGCCCTCTGGTCACCATATCCCTCAGTCCTGTACGCCCTCTGGTCACCATATCCTTCACTCCTGTATGCACTCTGCTCATTATATCCCTCCTGTACGCCCTCTGGTCACCATATCCCTCATTCCTGTACGGCCTCTGGTCATCATATCCCTCATTCCTGTATGCCCTCTGGTAACCATATCCCTCATTCCTGTATGCCCTCTGGTCACGATATCCCTCATACCTGTACGCCCTCTGGTCACCATATACCTCATTCCTGTACGCCCTCTGGTCACCATATTCCTCACTCCTGTACGCCCTCTGGTCACCATATACCTCATTCCTGTACGCCCTCTGGTCACCATATCCCTGTACACCCTCTGGTCACCATATTCCTGTAAGCCCTCTGGTCACCATATACCTCAATCCTGTACGCTCTCTGGTCACCGTATCCCTCACTCCTGTACGCCCTTTGGTCACCATATACATCACTCCTCTACGCCCTCTGGTCAGCATACACCTCATTCCTGTATGCCCTCTGGTCACCATATACCTCATTCCTGTACGCCCTGTGGTCACCATATACCTGTACGCCCACTGGTCACCATATATCTGTATGCCCTCTGGTCACCATATACCTGTACGCCCTCTGCTCACCATATCCCTCATTCCTGTACGCCCTCTGGTCACCATATCCCTCATTCCTGTACGCCCTCTGGTCACCATATCCCTCATTCCTGTACGCCATCTGGTCACCATATCCCTCACTCCTGTACGCCCTCTGGTCACCATATCCCTCATTCCTGTACGCCCCCTGGTCACCATATTCCTCACTCCAGGACGCCCTCTGGTCACCATATCCCTCATTCCTGTACGCCCTCTAGTCACCATATACCACATTCCTATACGCCCTCTGCTCACCATATACCTCACTCCTATACGTCCTCTGTTCACCATATAACACATTCCTGTACGCCCTCTGGTCACCATATCCCACACTCCTGTACGCCCTCTGCTAACCAGATACCTCATTCCTGTATGCCCTCTGTTCACCATATACCTCACTCTCGTACGCCCTCTGCTCACCATATACCTCACTCCTGTACGCCCTCTGTTCACCATATAACTCATTCCTCTACGCCCTCTGGTCACCATATCCCACACTCCTCTACGCCCTCTGGTCACCATTTCCCTCATTCCTGTACGCCCTCTGGTCACCATATCCCTCATTCCTGCACGCCCTCTGGTCAACATATACCTGTACGCCCTCTGGTCACCATATACCTTACTCCTGTACGCCCTCTGGTCACCATATCCCTCAGTCCTGTATGCCCCCTGGTCGCCATATCCCACACTCCTGTACGCCCTCTGGTAACCAGATACCTCATTCCTGTATGCCCTCTGTTCAGCATATACCTCACTCTCGTACGCCCTCTGCTCACCATATACCTCACTCCTGTACGCCCTCTGGTCACCATATACCTCACTCCGGTACGCCCTCTGGTCACCATATACCTGTACGCCCTCTGGTCACCATATCCCTCAGTCCTGTACGCCCTCTGGTCACCATATCCTTCACTCCTGTATGCACTCTGCTCATTATATCCCTCCTGTACGCCCTCTGGTCACCATATCCCTCATTCCTGTACGGCCTCTGGTCATCATACAACTCATTCCTGTACGCCCTCTGGTCACCATACACCTCATTCCTGTACACCCCCTGGTCACCATACACCTTATTCCTGTCCGCCCTCTGGTCACCATATACCTCATTCCTGTACGCCCTCTGGTCGCCATATCCCTCACTCCTGTGCGCCCTGTGGTCACCATATACCTGTACGCCCTCTGGTCACCATATCCCTCATTCCTGTACGCCCTCTAGTCACCATATCCCTCACTCCTGTGCGCCCTGTGGTCACCATATCTCTCATTCCTGCACGCTGTCTCGTCACCATATACCTCACTCCTGTACGCCCTCTCTTCACCATATCCCTCATTCCTGTACGCCCTCTGCTCACCATATACCTCACTCCTATACGTCCTCTGTTCACCATATAACACATTCCTGTACGCCCTCTGGTCACCATATCCCACACTCCTGTACGCCCTCTGGTAACCAGATACCTCATTCCTGTATGCCCTCTGTTCACCATATACCTCACTCTCGTACGCCCTCTGCTCACCATATACCTCACTCCTGTACGCCCTCTGTTCACCATATAACTCATTCCTGTACGCCCTCTGGTCATCATAACCCACACTCCTCTACGCCCTCTGGTCACCATTTCCCTCATTCCTGTACGCCCTCTGGTCACCATATCCCTCATTCCTGCACGCCCTCTGGTCAACATATACCTGTACGCCCTCTGGTCACCATATACCTTACTCCTGTACGCCCTCTGGTCACCATATCCCTCAGTCCTGTATGCCCCCTGGTCGCCATATCCCACACTCCTGTACGCCCTCTGGTAACCAGATACCTCATTCCTGTATGCCCTCTGTTCAGCATATACCTCACTCTCGTACGCCCTCTGCTCACCATATACCTCACTCCTGTACGCCCTCTGGTCACCATATACCTCACTCCGGTACGCCCTCTGGTCACCATATACCTGTACGCCCTCTGGTCACCATATCCCTCAGTCCTGTACGCCCTCTGGTCACCATATCCTTCACTCCTGTATGCACTCTGCTCATTATATCCCTCCTGTACGCCCTCTGGTCACCATATCCCTCATTCCTGTACGGCCTCTGGTCATCATACAACTCATTCCTGTACGCCCTCTGGTCACCATACACCTCATTCCTGTATTCCCTCAGGTCACCATACACCTCATTCCTGTATGCCCTCCGGTCGCAATATCCGTCATTCCTGTATGCCCTCTGTTCACCATATACCTCACTCTCGTGCGCCCTCTGGTCACCATATACCTCACTCTCGTACGCCCTCTGGTCACCATATACCACACTCCTGTACGCCCTCTCGTCACCATATTCCTGTACGCCCTCTGGTCACCATATTCCTCATTCCTGTACGTCCCCTGGTCACCATATCCCTCACTCCTGTACGCCCTCTGGTCATCATATAACTCACTACTGTATGCCCTCTAGTCACCATATCCCTCATTCCTGTACTCCCTCTGGTCACCATATCCCTCATTCCTGTATGCCCTCTGTTCACCATATACCTGTACGCCCTCTGGTCACCATATTCCTCATTCCTGTACGTCTCCTGGTCACCATATCCCTCACTCCTGTACGCCCTCTGGTCATCATATAACTCACTACTGTACGTCCTCTAGTCACCATATCCCTCGTTCCTGTACTCCCTCTGGTCACCATATCCCTCATTCCTGTACGCCCTTTGGTCACCGTATACATCACTCCTCTATGCCCTCTGGTCAGCATACACCTCACTCCTGTATGCCCTCTGGTCACCATATACCACACTCCTGTACGCCCTCTGGTCAACATACAGCTCATTCCTGTATGCCCTCTGATCACCATATACCTCACTCCTGTACGCCCTCTGGTCACCATACACCTCATTCTTGTATGCCCTCTGGTCACCATATACCTCACTCCTGTACGCCCTCTGGTCACCATACACCTCATTCCTGTACGCCCTCTGGTCGCCATATCCCTCACTCCTGTGTGCCCTGTGGTCACCATACACCTCATTCCTGTACACCCCCTGGTCACCATACTCCTCATTCCTGTCCGCCCTCTCGTCACCATATACCTGTACTCCCACTGGTCACCATATACCTCTATGCCCTCTGGTCACCATATACCTGTACCCCCTCTGCTCACCATATCCCTCATTCCTGTACGCCCTCTGGTCACCATATCCCTCATTCCTGTACGCCATCTGGTCACCATATCCCTCACTCCTGTACGCCCTCTGGTCACCATACACCTCATTCCTGTACACCCCCTGGTCACCATACTCCTCATTCCTGTCCGCCCTCTCGTCACCATATACCTCATTCCTGTACGCCCTCTGGTCGCCATATCCCTCACTCCTGTGTGCCCTGTGGTCACCGTATACCTGTACGCCCTCTGGTCAACATATACCTGTACGCCCTCTGGTCACCATATCCCTCATTCCTGTACGCCCTCTGGTCAACATATACCTGTACGCCCTCTCGTCACCATATCCCTCGTTCCTGTACGCCCTCTGCTCACCATATACCTCACTCCTGTACGCCCTCTCGTCACCATATCCCTCATTCCTGTATGCTCTCTGGTCAACATATACCTGAACGCCCTCTGGTCACCATATACCTCACTCCGGTACGCCATCTGGTCACCATATACCTCACTCCGGTACGCCATCTGGTCACCATATACCTGTACGCCCTCTGGTCACCATATCCCTCAGTCCTGTACGCCCTCTGGTCACCATATCCTTCACTCCTGTATGCACTCTGCTCATTATATCCCTCCTGTACGCCCTCTGGTCACCATATCCCTCATTCCTGTACGGCCTCTGGTCATCATATCCCTCATTCCTGTATGCCCTCTGGTAACCATATCCCTCATTCCTGTATGCCCTCTGGTCACGATATCCCTCATACCTGTACGCCCTCTGGTCACCATATACCTCATTCCTGTACGCCCTCTGGTCACCATATTCCTCACTCCTGTACGCCCTCTGGTCACCATATACCTCATTCCTGTACGCCCTCTGGTCACCATATCCCTGTACACCCTCTGGTCACCATATTCCTGTAAGCCCTCTGGTCACCATATACCTCAATCCTGTACGCTCTCTGGTCACCGTATCCCTCACTCCTGTACGCCCTTTGGTCACCATATACATCACTCCTCTACGCCCTCTGGTCAGCATACACCTCATTCCTGTATGCCCTCTGGTCACCATATACCTCATTTCTGTACGCCCTGTGGTCACCATATACCTGTACGCCCACTGGTCACCATATATCTGTATGCCCTCTGGTCACCATATACCTGTACGCCCTCTGCTCACCATATCCCTCATTCCTGTACGCCCTCTGGTCACCATATCCCTCATTCCTGTACGCCCTCTGGTCACCATATCCCTCATTCCTGTACGCCATCTGGTCACCATATCCCTCACTCCTGTACGCCCTCTGGTCACCATATCCCTCATTCCTGTACGCCCCCTGGTCACCATATTCCTCACTCCAGGACGCCCTCTGGTCACCATATCCCTCATTCCTGTACGCCCTCTAGTCACCATATACCACATTCCTATACGCCCTCTGCTCACCATATACCTCACTCCTATACGTCCTCTGTTCACCATATAACACATTCCTGTACGCCCTCTGGTCACCATATCCCACACTCCTGTACGCCCTCTGGTAACCAGATACCTCATTCCTGTATGCCCTCTGTTCACCATATACCTCACTCTCGTACGCCCTCTGCTCACCATATACCTCACTCCTGTACGCCCTCTGTTCACCATATAACTCATTCCTCTACGCCCTCTGGTCACCATATCCCACACTCCTCTACGCCCTCTGGTCACCATTTCCCTCATTCCTGTACGCCCTCTGGTCACCATATCCCTCATTCCTGCACGCCCTCTGGTCAACATATACCTGTACGCCCTCTGGTCACCATATACCTTACTCCTGTACGCCCTCTGGTCACCATATCCCTCAGTCCTGTATGCCCCCTGGTCGCCATATCCCACACTCCTGTACGCCCTCTGGTAACCAGATACCTCATTCCTGTATGCCCTCTGTTCAGCATATACCTCACTCTCGTACGCCCTCTGCTCACCATATACCTCACTCCTGTACGCCCTCTGGTCACCATATACCTCACTCCGGTACGCCCTCTGGTCACCATATACCTGTACGCCCTCTGGTCACCATATCCCTCAGTCCTGTACGCCCTCTGGTCACCATATCCTTCACTCCTGTATGCACTCTGCTCATTATATCCCTCCTGTACGCCCTCTGGTCACCATATCCCTCATTCCTGTACGGCCTCTGGTCATCATACAACTCATTCCTGTACGCCCTCTGGTCACCATACACCTCATTCCTGTATTCCCTCAGGTCACCATACACCTCATTCCTGTATGCCCTCCGGTCGCAATATCCGTCATTCCTGTATGCCCTCTGTTCACCATATACCTCACTCTCGTGCGCCCTCTGGTCACCATATACCTCACTCTCGTACGCCCTCTGGTCACCATATACCACACTCCTGTACGCCCTCTCGTCACCATATTCCTGTACGCCCTCTGGTCACCATATTCCTCATTCCTGTACGTCCCCTGGTCACCATATCCCTCACTCCTGTACGCCCTCTGGTCATCATATAA